>NC_139714.1:6745180-7030180 GCF_964188405.1 Protomyctophum parallelum
TCTCAAACACTTCCATGTCAAGGTTCCCTCAATTTCTTGTCCATGGTCATGGACTTGGACCCCCATCTGACAATATTGTGCCAGGGTTTTCCTCCGAGGTGGTGGAAAGCCTGGTAAGGCGAAGTTATAGTGCCAGGGAGGAATGGGAGTAGCCTGGTTAATAAACCAGACCGAATCAGCCGTTGGCAAAAATAAATTGCCTGCCGGCGGATTACGGTCTGGAGAGGCTCAATTGTACTCCCATTTCCTACACCAGAGAAATGGGGCGGCCAATCGGGACACGGTATGCAATATGGGCGGGCTTTGGTACAGTGACTTTCAATGCTTGAGACCTTTGACTGACAGTAGCTCTGACCAATTGCGTCAAAGAGAAAATGTTTCAACCCCCCCCCCCCCCCCCTGGAAATGAAATCCAAGCTGAGCCTCCGGTCCGTGCGATATTAGTCTGGTTTATTAACCAGGCTAGGATGGGAGTAGCCCAAATTTTTAGATTCTTGTAGAGGTTTTTTTCGATTCTGAGATTCGTCAGAATCGAAAAAAACCTCTACGAGAATCTAAAATTTTGGGCTAGGATGGGAGGACCAGTGGACCAGTCCACCACCACACAAGTTTTGTGTTGTTACAATCATAGATAAAAATGGTTACTTTTACTTTTCCCCCCAAGAAATCTTTGAAAATAGTAGAGATATATTGGTTTATAAAGTGCTCATGTCACATGTGTACTTGTGTTAGTAGCCTAGTCTTTTGGGCTTGTTTTCGTATGGAAAGCTTGGTGACGCGAGGTTAGTTTTAGGACTACTCGCCCCGGTGCTTGCCCGTTTTTCCTCCCGGAATTTTCCCCAGTGAGGGGGATAACTTTGTAATATTGGCTGTTTGTATTCTTTTTGGAAAAATATAAAAAGATACTCCTGTGGAAAGGCTATATTATTTGACTTATATTGAACCTATAAACAATTTAGTATTATTTAGTATATTATGTAAGGTTTTTCCCCCTCAAATGGTATTGATTGATTGATTGAAATATTTATTAACAGTTTGTAGAATTTACAGTACATTTTAAGCACAAACTCAATACAAAGACTGTCAACTGTGAGTGGACGACCCAATTAAGCATTACACTTGTTTACAACAGGGTCCACATTGTTCAATTCATCAAAACATTTAAAGACATACAACCATTTAGAGACATACAAATAGACATTTCTATGTAGTTAAAGAACAACAGGAATTCATCATATGGGAAGCAAAAAAGGGAAAATATACAAGCACTGGGAAAATATACAATATACAGTGAGGGAAATGGGGTGGGGGGGTGGGGGGGATTCAGATTTTACAGAGGCCAGTTTCGAATTGCAGCCATCCGTAGGTGCCCTTTGAGTACCGTCAGATAATCCCCATATCCTACAACAACTTCTGTGAACAGACTTCACTGTAGTAGCTTTTCATAAATTATATTTGTACTTAGGCTGTTCTGCTGTCATGAAAGTTTATAGTTAGAGAAATTCAAAGTCCAGCCGTCTGCTGTCCAGCCTCTCCCACCCCTCACTGGGGAAAATTCTGGGAGGAAAACAGAAACGGGGCGAGTAGGCTTGTTACCAGTTTTAGTGGGTTTCGTTTACCTGGTTGCTTGTTTCTCTCGCAATATCTGGCAACACCGGTCCGTCCACTGCCATGTTGGATTTGATGGGGACTGGCTGTGGCTCTGGCATAGTGTATGTGGTTGAGGAGAGTTCCCAGGAAAGAAAAAAAAGTTTTTGGTTTTGTCGTCTTCCAGAAAGACGTCTCTGCGTCGTTTGACCTGCTTCTAAACGGGGGGGGGAGAAAGTGGCACATCTCTTTGTGCTCGTCGTCAGCCGCCCTGACGTTCGGAAAATTTAAAAAACCCTGACCCGAATCTGTGTGTGAATCTTAAATGTTCGGCTGAAGGAAGGCCACACGGATGCCAGAAGTACCCTGGACTTGTTTATCGTCTGCCTTCGGTGATATTTCCCCGGGACACGCCGATTATTGTATTGATTTGTTGTAGATAACGAGTGAATAATGAGCGGACACCCACCGCTCCAGCGGCGAGGGGGGAACGTGGGCTCCATGCTCATGACACCCCATGAGAACGAATGTCTGTTCAACCACCTAGGAAGGAAATGCATCGTAAGTTTGTCTGCTTCTTGCGTGTGTGACTGTGTGTGTGTGTGTGTGTGTGTGTGTGTGTGTGTGTGTGTGTGTGCGCGCGCGTGTGTGTGTGTCAGTAATGTTTTGTTTCTTGTGCGTCATTTCTCATTTGGTTACTTTGTTGCTCTACGTCTCTAAGAGAACAGCACAAGCGGTTAAAGAATTTGGGGAATGATTGTTGTGTATCAACGAGGAAAGCTTGACAGCGGATCTACTACACATCTGTAGATCTGTTCTTTTCGACGGGCGACGCCGTCGTACGACGGGGTATAAATTGGTCAATTGGTGACATTTTGGAGCAAGAATACTTTGTTTTGCCCCGGCCGCGAGGCCTGTCTCTCACCAGTCCCTGTTACTCTCCTGTTGCTAATCTCTCTCCACAGTCCACCACACACCTGAGCACACTCCCGGAGGAAACCAGAAATTTCACTCTCCAAAAACCTGATATGCAGCTGTCAGCCATGATTGTTTTGCTGTTGCTGTGGGAGTTGTCAGTTGGAGTCTGTGCTTCTTCCTTCTGTGCTGTTTAAATCTGAGCTGTTAAATCCATCAACAGGGAGAGAGGAGGGGAAAGGAATGATATTTCGCGCTGGCATTGGCGTTACATAACTCACAACCGAACCTTCCTTGACTGTTTCTGAAGCATTATGTGTCACACCAGTTTGTGTGTCGACTTGACTGTAACCACTTGAATTCGGCAAAAATAGTAGATCTATTAGTGTGTTATTTTACCTTAAAGACTTGGTCGTAGTAGAGGGAAATTCTAGCGGAATATAGTGTACAGCCCTGGGGTTCCGGGGACCCAGGGTCAAGTTGACCCTGGGTCCCCGGTCAACCATAAGTATATTAGTGGTGGTTATTTGTTAGTGGGAATCACATCAGCCCCCAGTGTGATCAGAACCCATTAAAACATCCCCACCACTGCATAACATGACAGATCGTGATTAGTATCGCAGTGTCACGATTCACTTAGCTGTAGACCTATTTGACAGGGCATTACATAAAGCATTTAGAATTCAGTTTTCATTGTGAATGTAAACGCTTCTCGTTCACACGAGTAGGATATTGATTTACCCGTATATTATTCTGTACTAGACTAGAAAGTAAGTGGTTAACTACTTAGGGCAGATTTACACTGATTCCTTTTTATTCAAACTGTTCCCGAATACGATTCTTCCACACCCGAGTACACTTCATTCAACTGTATTCAATGCTTTCACACTGCAGCGATCCGTATCCAAGTACACTTGAATCGGTCCCGAGACTACCTCCAATTGGTCCCGGGAATGATTGGTTGAGCCGCTCCCGGGAACAGTACGCAGCATTCACACTACCACAACATCTGCCAAGTGGTCCTGAGTGCGCACCTGCGACTATAGTGTGAATCTGCCCTTACAGTATGTTTTAACAGCGGGCGAGCATCGGCCGACACATCGCCTAATCGCCCGTAAAGATGAATTATTTGTATCTTTTCGGGCGACGTTCCCCCGCCCACTTTTAGACCATTGCCTGTTCGCCTACTATCGCGGTAGTTAATGCACTTTCGGAAAATTCGTCTGGCTTTTGCCCGCTGTTAAAACGTACTGTTAGTAGTCATGAACATGGCAACTTTTTGGGGGAGTCCGTTTGATTCAAACTGTTCCCGAATACGATTGCCTGGTCCCCGCTGGCCATGATTCTTCCACACCCGAGTACACTTCATTCAACTGTATTCAATGCTTTCACATTGCAGCGATCCGTATCCGAGTACACTTGAATCGGTCCCGAGACGTCTCCATGCGGTCCCGGGAATGGTTGGGTGATCCTCTCCCGGGAACGGTACGCAGCATTCACACTAGTACCACAACATCTGCTACGTGATCCTGAGTGCGCACCTGCGACTATAGTGTGAAGGCGCCCTTTAGTAGTCATGAACATGGCAACTTTTTGGGGATAATTTTTAGTCATCATCAGCCACAACCTTGCTGGTTTATCCACAACATCTTGTTTGTCTCTGTCTGACTGTATTCTGTTTCTCCAACAGTAGGCCTACTTCATGTTGGCCAAAAAGGCATTTGCCAAATTAGTTTGTTATTAATATGAAATAGAATAATAATGCCGCTGCGGCTAAATTGATTGAACTGCTTTCCTCATTTTGCTGGGGACCCGCTGGAACCCCTTCAAGGACCTCTCTAGTCTGGACAGCACTTTTAGAACCAGTAACTGTCCTAGAATGTTTCCCAGACGAGAGAAGTCCCTGGTTAAATTCCCACTGCAGCCATTTGTCCTCGCAAAATGTCACTGAGCGAGATGATGCAGAAGCCCTGGTTATTGATACAATGCTCCAGATAAGACAAAATGTCAAAGGCTGGACGAAGCATGTATTCTTCCCTGTCTGTTAAGATCAGTTTTAAATTGACTGCTTGTTCAACCTATTTGCATAGCAGCAAGTACGTGGCTTAATCAGATTTCCCTCTATGGCTGGCTGTGTGTGTGTAATACTAAGTCTGTTTCATTATTTAAAAATAAATACCTGTAGTTACTTTACTTGGTGTAATGAGTTGACACGGACAAGTGCAGCCTTGTGCGCGTGCTCACGCAATGCCACGCATGCATGCATGCTGTCGCGTACCCAAAGTCAGAGTGTGTATACTTTCACCTGGCTACTTCTCATGTTACTTCCCTATAGTCTCACCTTTGTGGTGGGCACCAGCGGCAAAGTCCTTCCGTGTTAGGGAAGTAGTTTTTGAGCTGACGAAAATGAAAGCCTGGGTACCGAGGCTAGGGAAGTAGAAATGCGACTTCCTCTTAAGTCTCATTGGGGCCAATCATGGGGGAACCTCACCTCTTTCCTCCTGTCAATCCTGAGTTTCTCAGGTGTGTGTGTGTGTGTGTGTCTTGTACTGTCATGCCATGTGTGGACTTGTCTCTTTTCTGTTGCATTTTCTCTTACTGTGGCAATTCCAGAATCCATTGAATGTTGACTTGAAACCTTTGCAGTTATTCCTCTCTCACACACTTTACATTTTATGTCACACACACACTCACACTCTCTCTCATACACACACACACACACACACACACACACACACACACACACACACACACACACACACACACACACACACACACACACACACACACTCACACAAGCAGTCTTAAGGTGTGTCTCTGTGCCTGTGCACCTGTTTAAACATCCAGAGTGACCTGTCTTCTCAGGTATTCTTGACATCATGACAGTCACCGTGTGATAGCAGGGACATTCCAAGCTATTCATCATAGCTAGAGATAGATTCTTAAGTGATTGAGTAAATTCATGTGTGAGTAACCACTTGAGGCGTAGTACTTTTTTTTGTTCAGTATTTGCAAAAATAGCTGATCTACAAGCTCACGACACATGCAACGCACACTCTGAGCAAGGTAAACACATCAATCAAATGCATAGTAGAGTAGTGCCTCATTAATCTAGGGTCATAGGCATGGGGAAGAGGATCGATCATTCTTCGTCGTTCGTCTTAATCTTACCATAGAAATTGGGAGACATTATGTGAGACAGGCTGACAGTGACAGGCACACAGAAAGTATGAGTGAGAGACATACAGAAAGAGTGAAACATACCCAGAGAGAGAAACAATAATAACGAGAGAGGTGGCAGAGAGAGTGAGTGGCATGATGAGGAAGACACAGAGTTTGTTGGTGTGAATTTGAGAAATAGAACATTTTCCCTCCTTGTCCTCACACCAAATATAGTAGAGTTCACAGAGTTTGAAGGTTGGTTATATTCAGCGTTAAGGTTAAAAATGGCATTCATAATATTGAGGTTCTAAATGTTGTCTTCATAAGTATGGTTAGTATATGTGCATGCGTGTGTGCATGTGCGAGAGATGGGAAGAGACTGGCATTGTGTGTCTCCTCTTCCAAATCTAATTAGAATGCCAACCAGTGATTTCCTGTCTGACTGAGTTTCATACGTAGCCTTGTTGTTAAAGCAGAAAATGTAGAAATAAGATCTCACTTTGGCTTCGGTCTTATTTCATCTGTGCATAGTGCACTGAGCTCAGTCTGGCCATGAGGAGTTTCATTTACCTTTGGTTTATTCTTAAAGTAAGTGTGTGTGTGTGTGTGTGTGTGTGGGACGATGAGCAAAGGTCTTTGTTGGTGTTCGTTCACTCACACTCACAGTAAAATGTTAATTTAACACAGATCGTAAAAAATGGACCTGGATGATTCTGTAAGGCTGAATATTTTACTGTAATGTTCCATTGCGGCCCAGGATTGAAATGGCGCAATTCATATTACATTATGTGGATATAAAGAATATGTAAAAAAAAAAAAAAGAATAAAGATATGCACATCCCCACAGTTTTTAAATACGGTGATGGACCCAAAAAAGATCAAATGAAGAAGAAAATGTCCGCACACAATATAAGTCTGCTCCCTGACTTTATTTTTTCAACCTAACAAACAAAGTTTCACCCCTCCGGGCTTTCTCAAGTTGTTTATTATAATGAACTCAACATTAACAATATGAATATGTATTATATCGAGGTATATTGTTTTTTAATACCTTTCCAGCTATGAAAGTGAAAATGATTCATCTCTGTGTACTGGAGCTAACTGTAGCTCCGTCTCGGATGTATTTAGCCAAAGTCATGGATTGGGCGAACGAACCTTAACCTACACCCTGAATTGTTTTCACCTATGGTTTTAGGCCATTCACCAGGCAGACTATCAGTATTGAGTAGGTAGAGATACCTGTTTGTTATCGCCTTTATTTTTATATTTTTTATGGAGGGACAGACCGTAGGCTGACAGGAAATGGAGAGAGAGATGGGGGGAAGACATGCAGTAAGGGGCAAGGGCTGTCGGGATTGGGAGTCCAACCCGCGGCCAGACTGGATTGCCAGCCAAGGTGCTTGGACCACTGAGCCATGGCCCAGCCCTTGGGTACTACTACTACTGTATCAGTTTCGTCTTCCTGCACAGATGTACTTGGAAAGTCTACTTGATGTATGCATATAATTACTTTGCCATGTGTTGTTCTATTACTTGATTTTCTTGACAGCACATGGACCATCTAAGATCACTCTGTTCTTTCCGCTCTGTGTTTTGGGTCCTTGACCCCTTCCTTTGCGTCCGTTGTATAATAATAATCAATTCAATTGTGCATCAATACAATCACAATCAATTATGATGAAAGGAAATGGACTTCTTTGAATATTATTCTTTTAGACAGTAATTGAGAAAGATAGGACAGGCACACGGAGAGCAGGGGAATGACACAAAAGAAACAGTTCTGGGAGTCAAACCGGGACACAATTAAAGGTATTCTTTGGTTAAAACAAAATGTTTTTTGTTAAAAGGTTAAATCACTATATTCTGATAATCATTGCTGCATAGTCAGCAATGAGTACTATCACAATATAGAGCTTTTCAGCACTTATTTCAACCAAAGAAAATCACTTGCACTACCTTTTAAGAAGGCATTTTATGTTATGCGTAAAGAAAAGTTGATTTGTGGCGGAGACTTACAGGATGTGTTATATGAAATGTATTATTTATTTTATTATTATTCATTAAGCTTATGGCTTATATCAATCATTGTTTCGTTAACATCCCTGACTGTTTTCCATCTTCTGTTTAAGGGCTTCTGGAGAAGATCAACTTTTCAGTGGCTCATCACTTAAGCTTTTTGATTATTCTATTATTCTAAAAAAGAAAGTCCATAGAATAATTGATTGCTAAGCTAATAAATTAATCAATAGTTGCAGCCCTAAATCCTGATCATCAACAAATTCATCTACATTTTGTTCATAGGACATACTTAACCCCCCGTAGATTGTGTGCTATGCGGATTTTAAATAATCACAACTGCACTTTCTGCACGTCAAACGCCATAGGTACATTCTTTCATATGGTGTCCGAGTGTCCTCACATTTTGGAATTTGGTTGCTACTAACCTTTCGACTATTCTACAAGTTAACATCACACCCTCCCCATCTCTATTCTTATTAAATGATGTATCCCAGTTGCCATTAAATAACACCCGTATTCGTGTCTTCTTTGCTGGCGTAACGGCCGCAAAGAAGATGGTTGCTTCGCACTGGAAACCGCCTCATACATTGTCATTTCGCCAATGGGCTTTGACCTTTCTAGACATCATTTATCTAGAAATGTCTACAGCGAGATTGCATGGTGCAAAAGAGGGAAACATTGAGATTTGGTCTGGTATTGCAGATTTGGTTAAGGGCATGGTTTAATCATTATTATTATTAGCAGCCCTAGTGATGATATCGGGGCCGCAGTGGCCACAGGGCTAGAGTGACTGCATGGGAACTGCAAGCTTCCCAGTTCGAACCCGGGCTCCCCCAGAGTTGGTGTCGAAGTGTCCTTGAGCAACACTCTGAACCCCTAATTTCTCCCGATGTGCAGGTTGGTGCCTTGCATGGTTCACTCCGGCATCGGTGTGTGAATGTGTGTGTGAATGGGTGAATGTGATGCACAATCTCTGTAAAGCGCTATATAAATTTAATTTACCATTTACCATATCACGACTCACGTTATGTAATATCCCAGGCACTGGGACTCTGGAATGATCAGATGAATTCTGATTAAGTCATTCAATATTCATATTGATTATATTCCTGAATGCCATAGCTCTTCTCGCATTCTTGTATTGTGATATTCCAGAGGAAATGGCCTACACGTGAGGTTGACCTGGATTGACCTGGATTTCAGAACACCTCCTGGGCACAGAATGGAATCAAACTTAAAACAACGTATTGTGATTTATTTGGGTGAAGATTGCTACTGTGTGTTATTGTTGAGAGAGAGAGAGAGAGAGAGAGAGAGAGAGAGAGATGTGTGGAATAATAACGCCTGTGATACTGACACAAATGTGAATCATGAATTTGGAATCGCACATAAGTAGTTCAACCTGTGCGCTGCTCCTGACATGCACGCATGCATGCACACGGAGAGTAATGTTCATTGGTATTCCTTGTGTTGTTTTCTGCATCAGCAGTACTCTGAGGCTGACCGGGCAGAAGCTGGATGCGGTCCAAGTGTGTGTGTTTTCTTTCTCTAGTGTGTGTGTGTCTTTTCTTTCACTAGTGTGTGTGTGTGCATGCGTGCGCACGGGCAGACTGCCTGATCAGCAGTCCCCTCCAACAGGAAGTCTCGTGGTCGACCTCCTGGAGCAAGCGGAACATGACTCCTATTTTTCCGCTATTCTCCTTCAATCATCCCCATTTTCTGTCCCCTCATCCTTTCTTCTCTTCTTTTCTCCCATTGCTATTTCTTCTACTGTCTTTCTTCTCTTATTTTCATCTTCTTTTCTTTCTACTAACCTCTTTTTTCTCACTTCTCTCTTTTTATTGTCTCATCCATTCTTTTTTTCATGCTTTGCCTTTTTCATCGACTTCATTTTGCCCTGGCCTGGCTGCTCCGCTTTGCATAGTCTGCTTGTTTCTTCTTTATTGTCAAATGAAAGTTTTACAGGTTTACAAAAGTGGGTGAAAAATGTGCCCGTCATTTGGCAAGGGAAGAAGATAGAAATAGAAAGAGCAAGCCACACGGCTCCGTTATTTCAAATATTCCTGATAAGAGTAGAGTCTCTGCTGTCCGGAGGATACCTCATAACTCCAAAATGTTCATTTTTCAGGAAATTAATAAAACCTTATTTTTTAAACGATGCAATACTGCCTCATCAAAGTTGGTGTTGTGAGATATTAGATATTGTCAATTACTTGCATGAGAAGGTGAGAGGTAGTGGTGTTAGCTGTTTTAGCAGACAGTTTGAGGGTCCAATGGAGTTGGAGTTTTGTTGAATGAGTTTTTTACTACTTTCCATTGGTTATTTTAACAACACACACACGTAAATGGTGTTCAATAGCACTGATTTATGGAAAAAACCTTTTAACAGCTGGGTTGGGCGTGTGCATTTTTTATTCAGTATTTCAATGAAAACCAAATTTCAAGGTTTCAAAGAAAAAATACCATGTCATTACATTTGCAAAATAATATTAATGTTATATTATCATTATCATTCAATTATTTGGGGGCCCACTTCGAATTCTTTGTACTCTAGCAGCCTCCCTTTATTTGCTCTTCCTGCTAGCTCTCCCCATGCAGCTTTCCTGGGCTGTCTACTCTAGTCCAACAATCGTTTTGACCACATGAACCCTATAGCGTCCTCATTCTGGGCATGTGATAACAGGCAAACATTCAGCAAATATAGCAAATGTACATGCTGACAATGCGTCGCAGTGCAACCTTACTCTCTCTGAGTTAACTGAGGGGTACAAGTGAGTGGTACTGTTAGGCTGGTGGTTGGGATAGAGAGACTTTAGAAAGAGTGTGAGTCAATGCGGTCTGTGTCCTTGCATTTGTGCACACGTATATGAAAGGAGCAAGTTCATCTGGCAACGTGTGTGAGAGAATGGCAACGAGAGCGAGTGCCTTTGTTGGCCAAGAGCATGTTTATTGTGTGATATTCTTTTGATGGATGGATGGATAGTCAGACTGTCAAACGGACAGAGAGAGTGCAAGATAGAAACTATGACACAATGAAATGACAAGGAAAACAGCAAGTTCATGTCCGGCTTTGATGATGTCATGTGGACACAGCGCTACTGTCAGAAGCAGTCGGTCCCATAACGGGGACATGAACCACCAGGGCCGTACAGTACAGCACTGACTGCTAAATGGTCTAATTCCATTTGCAGAAGGGATCGGTCACTGGAGCAGCTGGGACAGTTTAAGCCTTTTATTCAGGTGCTAGCACAAGACATGACTTCAAAGGCTTAACTGTCGAGGCTGCTCCAGTACTGTATATCTGCAACTGTTGTCCCTCCGGTGACGCATTGGACTAGCCGTATTAGGCTGAGGTGTGCTGGTAGACTCTCTTTGATCTACCGTCTAATTCTTCATTGAAGATTAGTTTATGGTTTATGTCCCCCCCCCCCATTTCATTATGTTTGAACTTTGAAGGGCATCAAGGTAAGAGCAGTGCTGGCTGGGTATCTGGCCAGGTATCCGGGAATTATTCGGTTCCATCACATTTGGAACCGGTATAACACATTGTCGGAGCTCGGACTGCTATACAATTGTTGGCTCACAAACTTTTTTTTTAATTGTTCAAGGACCACTGTGATCTCAATTACAATTAGAAACCACAGAGCTGAGAGACAGCCATGAGGTCACAAAGACACAGGATCCAGGGTCATTTCAGGGGACTTCATGACTACATTTACCTGCTTCATAGCTAGGGCAGCAACTAGCCATTATTTTCTTACTGATTATTCTATGTAACTCTTTCGATTAATCTAACAATCAATATACTGTGTGTGTGTGTGTGTGTGTGTGTGTGTAATGTGTATTTTGTTTTAAAATATATACCAACGAATGGATTAACCATTTAAGCCCTATGTTATGCTTCGTCACAACAGTGTTTACGAGAATAGCCGATCAACCTGTTCACAACGTTACGCGACGTGTTGTGATCTTGTAAATATGCTATTTTCAAATATTTATTTTGTTAATACATTATTGAATCTATTGTCTATTTGCTTAACTTGTTAACTGTTGCTGCACCCCCATTCAGAACTCGTATCATTATTGTGAAATGAAGTTAATCTGTAAAATATCATTACATTTATGGGTTCCATTGTTTGGCAGAAACTTTAGAAGGGGACAGAGCTGTGCGACCTCCTTTTTTTTCCTTCATGTTATTCTCCCGTGGTCGGCACCTCCCCACTATTGGTGTTCGCTCCTACCTCTTTGTTTGTTCTGGCAGGAAGTTTAACCACATGAATCCTAGCCTCCCTATTTTAGACATGTCATAATAAGCTTTAAGCATTTGGCGGTACAGTAAATCTACAAGCTCACAGTCACATGTTGAGAAAACGTAATCTTTCAGTCAAAACATTGGGCGGGAACCCCTTATTATGTTATGCTTTAGCTATTGAAAAATAGCAGATCTACAAGCTCATAGCGCGCTACTTAGTGGCGCGCTATGAGCTTGTAGGTCTGCTATTTTTGAAAAATCGAATAACGACTGACATAGAAACATAGCTTTTTCAGAAAACTGTCAGGATGTAGAAGACATTTTTAGAATCTGATCTCAGGTCAAAATGGGTTAAGGACTCTCCAAAATCAGGATCTGACGCATTCAGTGAAGTGATAGACAAGAAACACAGAGGGAGGAGTTACATGTGAACCGGGCACTCGCTGTCAGGTATTAGAGCCCACGTGGCATGCACGCCATCTACTCAGTACTCTGCTATCAGGTCGCCGCGGTAGAAAGAATTCTTACTGCAATGTACTTTAGTAGATAAGATAAACCTTTATTGATCCGAGAAGGAAATTCAGCAGCAGTAAGCATAAAGGTCAAGAACAGGGCTCAAATTATGTCAATAAGTACAGCCTAACAGTGAATACAAGAACATATGCAGTACATCTATTGGCAAATTAATTTGCCCTAATATATGAATTCATATTTATAATATTATGTGGAATTTACCATGGTGAATGTTGTGCATGTCTGTGTCATCAAATAAGTACATAGTACTCAGTCATTCATGCTAGCCAGTGTGGTCAGCCATAAAGCCCTGGGGGTGTGTAACCCAGTTAACTAGCTTATAGTTCCTATATGGACCAACTATAGGATAGCACCGTGGAGTACAGCATGCACAGCCATCATTTGTTCAGGTGGAGAGAGAGAGAGAAGGAATCATTATGAAAGGAGTGATCATGCTGGGCTATAAGTAATCAACTGGGTATAAGTAATCAACTTCATTCTTATCTACAGAAACTACACTTATCTTAGGTTTATTCCATGCTAAGCAGCAAGGTACAAAACATTCCTTTTGGTCTGTGTTAGAAAATAAGTTGTGATTCAACATGCAGTAGGAAATGTCAGTGCAATGATAAACCCCACATACTGAAAAACCTCTTCCAAAAGATATGAACATGGTTGCATAAGGTTGAACAGACTTCAAGTCAAAGAGGGCAAAATACTCATATTTGGCTCATATCACAAAGACAAACAATTGTAAGATATGTATATGTATTATATATGTGTTTACTTAGTTAGAAAAAGAGGTTGCGCAACATGCACTTAAACAGTGTGATTCTCAGAAGATTGCTCAGTGTCTCTAGACATATAGTGGCTGGTTAGCCCAAATATTTATGAACTAGTCTAGAACGGTTCAATTTCAGAAAATTGTGCAAAAGTGTGGTTGCCCCATTAACTTTTTTCAATCTCCACATCTGGTCATCGTTGTTGACCATTTCAACAATGTATGATTGTCTGTGGGTTTTATTATATTGAATGAATCACTGAAAAGTACTACGAAGAGCATATGACTAAATTACTACTACAATGCAATGAATGCATCCATTGGAACACTTTCTGAACAGTAACCATTTTGAACATACAAGATTTCCATCCGACAGTGAAGACATAATACCTACTTTCCCAAAATGCCAGGTTGACTACATATGTACCTGCCAATGAAGGATTTACCAGCATTAGACTGGTACTGTACTGTACTGTACTGTATATTCTAATCCCTAGGCTGAGTTTCTGTACCGTATTACATTCAGAAGTCTTACTTCTCCATCACACATGCACACAGCATTACTTGAACATAAGAAAAGAGCATAATTCGGTTTTATTGATTGAGGGGGGCGTGGTGAGGTGCTTTAGGATCCAAATCCCTCTGGAGCCAGCCAGTACACAGTTTCCTGTTAGCAGGCTGTGTGTGTTTGATCAGCCTCTTTTATGCTGTGACTGTGAGGCAGGTTGTCTGACCTGCGGCTACCTGTAAAACCCGGGGAATGGGAAGTCTCTGATCTTAATTGGACCGTGTGTGTACTGTAAGTCTGTGTGTGCGTGCAATCCGTGCATGTGCACAGTCACCCCCCCTACTGTTGTCAGTCTGAGGCAGACCGTTGGAGCCTCGCTGCTTGCTGTTTCACTGTGATCTCGGCTCCATATCAAAGACGGCTAGTTAAGACTCCTAGTTAAGCTTGTGTCTGTGTAAACATTGAACCTCCTCCAGTCTCAGGGCCTCTTTAACCACAACTTGTAATTTACTTGTATTGTCGTTCCTTACAGGTATGTGATTATGGTGCGGGACCTTGCAATTATCCAGGAGCAACATTTGGACTAATGTTGCTAATGTTGCGTTGTCTTTTAAAAGCTAATGTTGCTTTGTCTTTTAAAAGGGGTGTAAAGTAATATTTCTTATTTCAATTAAAAAAAATGTTAATGACAGAATGTGTGCATATTTCTACACACTATGCTTGGTAATGGTATTCTTTTGGTGTTCTGCTGCGGTTCTATATTACTCATTCATTGGCTTCTTACATTAGGTGACAGGGCCCAGGCCTGTGTGGCAGTCTGTGTGAGGAGATCTCCATTTTCTAATTCAAATGGGTTTGTGTCTTTGTTCTAAAAGAACTAACTTAGAGTTGTAGCAGCAGACCTGCAGTTTTCTGGCAGTTTGTTCCAGATATGTAGTGCATACAAAACTGAACGCTGCTTCGTCACGTTTGGTTCAGACTCTGGGAACAGAAAACAGACCTGCCCCAGATGACCTGAGAGGTCAGCTATGAATATTTAATAGCGCTCCTCCTCTTCAGAATCGGAAATACTTTATAGGCCGAGTTAGGTTTGCATCCTGGGGCGGCGGTGGCTCAGGGGTAGAGTGGCTGCATGTTCGAACCCGGGCTCCCCCAGAGTTAGTGTCCTTGAGCAAGACACTGAACCCCTAATTGCTCCTGATGTGCTGGTTGGTGCCTTGCATGGTTTCCTGCCGCCATCGCCCATCGGTGTATGAATGTGTGTGTGAATGTAATGAATGTAATGCACAATCTATGTAAAGCGCCTTGGATAAAGGCACTATATAAATGCACCATTTACCATTTACATCCTAACCACTTAACTGGGGTCATCCAGGGCACTCAGTAGGTATTTTCCTCTCAACCAAATGTCTTTCTCTAATATAGCTGATCTATAAACTCACAAACAACCCTTTGTAACTTCAAACTCCATTTGAAAACACACGTCCTTGGTTCTGGTGAGTGGCGACTGATATTTCCTTTCTGTGTCTCTTCATTTCCTTTTGTGTCTGATAGAATGAACATCAAATATATAAATACGATCACGCACCATAAAAACTGTCAGGAGTGCTCAAAAAAGCCTGAGTAGATGTGAATGTTAAAAACTTAAAATGACCCCAAACATGAGTATAATTTATTTCTTTCACTGGTGAGAAGGAGGCTGGCCAGGGCAGGAAGTCCAACAGTAGAGCATTTATAGACCGCAGAGAGAGAGAGAGAGAGACTGATTCAATTTGGTTCTCAAGACGAAGAGAACCGTTGACATCACAACGTTATTCCTGCGAGTCAGACATTCCGAAGTCACCATGGCAACCCTTCGCCAGTGGTAGTTTTGGAACATGTAAATCAATTGTCATTTTTGTCCTGCTGGGCCATTAAAATGAGAGTTATGTCACATTCCTGCCGCATCCATGCACGCACGCACGCATACACGCACACACACACACACACACACAAAACTGTTACTTTCCAGGAAATATAAAAGAATTTCACAATCTCTTGTCTTTTTTTCTTTTGTTAAATATTAAAAATAGCAGCTCTACAAGCTCACAGCACCTCATTTTGTACCAAGCAGCTTGTACATGTGCTAGTTTCTAACATTTTTAAATCTTTAAATTGTTAATTGATCAATTTTAAATTACGAAAATGTTTGAGAACTACTGATTTAGAAGGCATTTGTAGAAGGCCTCAGGTCTTGATGTTTTACCAATTGTGAAAATATTAATAGCCGATCTACAAGCTCACAAAGCATTGCATCGTGGTGCTTTGCTATTTTCGCTACTTTTGTGTGAGACTTTAATACGATGAAGTATAAAATAGGGCATAATTAATAATTATTATTCCATAATTATTCATGAAGAAAGAAAAGCATTAATTAAGGATACAGAAGTTTTCTGCTTGCCAAGCGGCAGTATTATGCATGCTTGCATGTGAGATAAATCATAGTACATGGTTGCCCTGGAGCATTCAGTGGCTTGCTTAAGGGCCACATTACTGCCCTTTTGTGTGGATCTTTTATGGGTCAGTTTGCACATTCTCAATTAAATTAACTCTGGATTTCTGCTGTGTACTTTAACAAGAATACTTCTGTCCTTTCACTTTATTAGTTTATTTCTTTGCTGTATGTCAGTGTGACGGAAGGAGACTTTTTTCCAAGTTCTAATTTCGGGCTGCAACTATTGATTCTTGTGTTTGCGAATAATGGGGATGTGTTTACTTTACTTTATTTTGCTTAAAAAATGTTTTATGGGGGAAAAAAATGAATTTGAACGTACGTATGACGTTAGAAGTTATCACTTGTTATATCATACTTTATCTTGAAACCAGAATGTTTTTCCTCACATCACTTCCGTATATATTAAGTTATTAACATATCAATGCAAAACAAATATAGGTTTTTGTAATAATTGACTAAATTGATTTGATTAATCGCTTAAGCACAATTTTATATGCTTTATCATACAATGGTGTAGTGCAAAAATGTCAAAGATAGCCAATGAACAGGCAATCTGAGAACCCATCGGCAAATAAAGGAGAAACAACAAGGCAGCAGGCGCTAGTCCTTGTGTGGTTCTTGAGCTTGTAAATTGGCTATTTTCGCAATTATTTTCTAAATGACACCACTAAATGGGATGGTACTTCCAGTTTATGGTGTATTCTTTCTGCGCTGTCTGTCTGTCTTGTCAGACAAAGTGAGAACACAGAGAGTTTGACCCAGAGTTGGTGTGTGTGGTGTGTGTGTGTGTAATATTTAGACCTCAGGTCACACGGTGGGGGTTGTTTTGTTTTACCCATGTTAAGGTGAAGTTGTGAACCCTTAAATTCTGACTAACTCATGTCATTGCCAGTCACTTAAGCTGTCGCCAGTGATTAGTCTACAATGTGTGGGTCTGTTTAGTGGGCATGCAGCTGCACACACTGTGGTGTGTGTCATGGTATTTTGAAAATGCTTTTCAATTGTGATAACAATTAAATTAAATTACTTATCCCATTGAACTCACTTAACCGTTTCCGCGCCATTGCTGAAGCCCTTCGGCAATTTAAGCCTAATTTTGATACTGACACTTGCCGCCATTGCCGAAGCCCTTCGGCAATTGCGCTTTTATAGTGCATTCGATCAAGCGACCCATAATGCTACTCACGTTAGCTGGTTAGCTAGCTGTGTTGTTAGCACAGCACTGGATCGTTCATCTTAGATCGTCGTCGCCATAATAATCCATTCTATCCGTTTCTTTCAATTGCCTGTATCTCCTATTCCTTGTCCCAGATGGCATTTTGGTAAAAGCAGCGTTTCTTTGACGGCACAGAGCCGACGATGTGTGGAGCTTCACATTGTCAACAAAAGTTGTCTTGGCAACGTCTAGCTAGCACGAGATAATACACTTCCGGTCGAGTGAAAATGTGGATTTTCAAAATAAGAGCTCGACTGGAAAACATGCTGGCGTGAATTAGGTCCTAATTTTTCAATAAATGCTAGCAGTAAATGGGTTTTAATTGATGGATATTAAAGATTGTGAAATGAAACGAAACAATTAATCAGAAAATCTGTTTATACTATTATGGTCAGAGCTGCGAATAGACAATGCCATGTGTTGACTGTGTGTTTCCCCTCTATCCATCCAGACCCTGTCGTCTGCAATTGTCCAGGTATTCCTGGCAGAGAGGACGGCTGCGTGGACCAAGCGCTGCTGCGGGGTGGCCTGTCTGGTCAAAGACAACCCCTTGCGCTCCTACTTCATCAGGGTCCTTGACATCAAGGTCAGTTCATGCCAGACATTCGTGAGTGCACCGTGGTGGTTGTGGTGCACTGCTGCACAGTGCACCGTGCACAGTGCACCGTGGTGGTTGTGGTGCACTGCTGCCTGACACTTCTGGAACAAGAACAGGCCAAGGACTCTTTACTGTTGTTGTTGTTGAATATTGATTCATTCATTCATTATGATTAGTGTAGTCCAATCTGGGAACCAACGAGAAAAACTAAATCTTTTGCTTTTGATTTAGCCTCTGGGGTCACCGCCAAATTCGCTGTGTAGAGACCGGATGTCGACCCGTTTTCTCTCCGTCAGCCCTCCTCATTCGGTCGTGCTCCCTTGTTTTCACTCCTAATAAAAACTCTACATGTTGTAATGGCTGTTGCCGACAGATTCCACTGCAGAACTCTGAATTTGTCTTGAGAGATTATGTGTAAAAAAAGAACAACATCACAGAACCAATGCAAAGACTTTAGGATGGCCATTGTATTAGAGCAGTCCAGTTGCGCCATCAGGGTTGGTTTCCTATGCAGTAGGTTTGTTAGTTTGTTAGATTAGATCTCTGCTCATCTATCTATGTGAGACTAGATTATGTTGGAGACACTGATCACCTGTCTGTCTGATCATCAGCTCATACCTGCTGCATGCTAGCTACTCTGTTAATGTGCTAATGTGAATGATACATAGTGTATGTACTGTATGTATACTTCCATCAGGGCTGCAACATTATTTTCCTGGCAATTAGTCTGCGGACTACTCTTTCTATAAATCAAATGATCGAGAAGTGTTTATAATACAATGGGAAAGAATTTGAAAGTCTAAATTGATTAGTCTGATTCACACTTACGTCCTATTTTATTATACAGTACATGGACATGGTTGCAAAAATATTGAAAATAGCCAATCTACAAGCTTATAACGTGAAGCATTGTGAGGTTGCAGATCGGCTATTTTCACTATTTTTGGAAATCAATTATTGTATTAAAATCTATATTTTAATCAATTAGTTTGATTAGCTGTTGCATTAAGTTAAATGTTGTTTTTGCTGATTGTCCACAGGATGGAAAGACCACGTTTGAACAGGAGCTGTACAACAACTTCTCTGTGAATGCACCCAAATCTTACTTCTTGACGTTTGCTGGAGATGTGAGTATTGCTGCTGTTCAGTCGGCTGCTTGTTGGATTGAATTTCATAAAATGCTTTTGTTTGTCAGCTTTATTTAGTGATAAAGAATGCTGACATAAATGTGTGCGGGGAAGAATTAACTGCCATAACGACTAAATTGAGGAGAAAAAGGGGTAAAAAATCAAATAAATAGAGCATCGAAGTCTGACGTCACTTTCAGTAGAGGGCGTCAGTCCCCAGGTTCATGTATTTTTTTAGTTGCATTGAAATCGCCATAGGAGGATTTTTAGATTGCTTCATATAAGAACTGTGTTTGAAAAATAAACATGTCATCCCGGCCGCTTCACTCATATGGATATGAAGAATCAACTGACTGAGAGAAAACGCTAATGTTACTGCTACTGAATTAGTTACATTTTCGCTAGAAGCAGACTGTATCATATATGAGTGACTGACTGTTGCAAACGATACAGAGACACCTCCCTGACAATAACGCCGAGACAGCTTGTTTATTTTTGGACCACAACGCTTATAGTAGACGATATTAAGATCACCCCATGTTATTCTCCATAGATAAATTACTTCCGCGAACCAGGGGAATCGAAGGGATGAGCGAGTTACGTCAGGACTTCGGTGCTCTATATCAAGTCAATAGTCTTTTGATTCCCGGACTGGCTGGACCATTAGCTGTCACTCCCCTACTGTCTCCCAGTTTTCTGACACTCTCCTCTGCAACTATAAATAAAGAATAAAAAGCCCCCCAAAAATTGGTAGAAATACATAAATAACAAAATAAAAATATAATAGATTCTCTATCGAGAGGGCAAGGAGAGAATTGGCTATTTTTATTAAAAAAAAATCTCTGATCAGCTAATGAGCTGGCAGAAAGCAGAAGGTGGCGTTTATCTCATATTTGAGGCCTTTCACATGGCTAGAGCCTTTGCTTGCTCCACAAACACCTTGGAAGTTGGCTAATGCTACAGGGAGGGACTCCTGCATGTAATAAGAGCAGAGGAACCACTCGCCGTAAACATGGCACAAAAGACGTACTGTAGGTCATGTTAAACTGGATAACCGAGGATGTTTTTTAAAGGATATTTTAAACCTACTCATCGGGGACCACACAAGTCTGGAGCGAAAACTATTGCACAGCCACCCCGGTTGTGCAATACTTTTACCCATTGTCAGAGTACCCGTTGTACCCGTCTGTGTGGTTTTAATGCCTCTGTCTTAAGGGCATATTGGGGTTTGTTATGCATGTTTGAGACGCTCACCAGTTACGTTTGATGCGTGTTAGTAATTTAATTTAATATATGTGTGTGTGTGTGTGTGTGTGTGTGTGTGTGTGTGTGTGTGTGTGTGTGTGTGTGTGTGTGTGTGTGTGTGTGTGTGTGTGTGTGTGTGTGTGTGTGTGTGTGTGTGTGTGTGTGTGTGTGTGTGTGTGTGTGTGTGTGTGTGTGTGTGTGTGCAGAATACGCAGGTGGGTCTGAACTTTGCCAATGAGGAGGAAGCCAAGCGTTTCAGAGGAGCCATTTCAGAACTAATGGGGAGAAGACAAAGGAAAAGTGGTACATATTGACCTACTGTCAAACTGTTCTATCTGCCTAACCTGCATACCTAACCACATATCTTAGTATACACCTACCCCCGTCTACCTACCTACACACCTTCACTACCCTGTAACTACTGTACCTACCTGCCTACCCTTTACCTATACTAGGGCTGGGCAATTAACCGAATGTATCAGAAACCAACAATTTAAAATCTCTCACTGACCTAAAGGTAGTGTATGTATTAAATATGTTTTGGTTAAAATTAGGTTAATTAGGTTTTGTTAAAACGTTTAAAGGCCTATTCGTACTCCAGTTTTAGGTGCTAAGGTGGCCACTGAAACGGTGGTTAGTAAAAACATAGAGATGTGTCCGGGTGAGCGGTGAGTCGCTTATCACTGCAGAACACAGAGCTATTGAACTTATTTGAATAGAAAATATCACTTACCCTACCTTTTAATCTTCAATAATGCAGCATATTTACAGCACATACCTTGTCAGACAAGTACAAGTTGGAAATAATCAGTATTTTGATTTGACATATTGCCCAGCCCTACTACCTATCTACTTACCTGAACACCATATTCTGTAATAAGTACCTACCCACCTATCTACCTACCTATCTACCCTGTACCAACTACCTACCTACCTACCCACCCTGTACCAACTACCTACCCACCCACCCTGTACCAACTACCTACCTACCCACCCACCCTGTACCAACTACCTACCCACCCACCCTGTACCAACTACCTACCCACCCTGTACCAACTACCTACCTACCCACCTATCTACCCTGTACCAACTACCTACCTACCTACCCACCCTGTACCAACTACCTACCCACCCTGTACCAACTACCTACCTACACACCCACCCTGTACCAACTACCTACCCACCCACCCTGTACCAACTACCTACCCACCCTGTACCAACTACCTACCTACACACCCACCCTGTACCAACTACTTACCCACCCTGTACCAACTACCTACCTACCCACCCACCCTGTACCAACTACCTACCTACCTATCTACCCTGTACCAACTACCTACCTACCTATCTACCCTGTACCAACTACCTACCTACCCACCCACCCTGTACCAACTACCTACCCACCCACCCTGTACCACCTATCTACCTACCTTCCCACCCACCCTGTACCACCTACCTACCTACCCATCCACCCTGTACCAACTACCTACCCACCCACCCTGTACCAACTACCTACCCACCCACCCTGTACCAGCTACCTACCCACCCACCCTGTACCACCTACCTACCTACCTTCCCACCCACCCTGTACCAACTACCTACCTACCCACCCACCCTGTACCAACTATCTGCCTAGCCTGTACCTACCTAACATACCATGTATCTACCCACATTCCCCTACCCTGTAACTACATATCCTACAATGTATTTACCTAAACCTCACTGTACCTACCTAGCTCCCTACCCTGTGCCTACCTGCCTGTGTATCTCACCGTCTACTACACACATATCTACTGCCTGTGAAACTCAGCCATCAGTCCTGGGCAAAATGGCACCAGTATTATTTTTTTGTATTTGAATATGGTTAAAAAGCATCTGAACATTGGTTTAGTGAAATGAAACAAAGGTCATAGGATCTGTCTCCTTGAGGTTTGAACTGTGTTTGGTACATTTTCTTGACAACTCTGAAGCTGTTAAAATGTCTTCTAATACAAATCAGCCACGCCTCAAGTAAGAAACATTTGGAAACCCTTTTGAATAATGGAAATATTTTTCATAATATGTCTGAGGCAAGTTATTTTGTTTTGCCTGGGTCTGTTAACAACACCATCATTAATTCGTTTCCATTTTGAATAATGTTCCTGTACTGACAGTTTTCTGAAAAACCCATGTTTCTATATCAGTCGTTCTCAAAAGATTTCATGTCAAGGATCCCCAAAAATATATGAAATTTGGCCCGCTGACCCCATCTGAAAATATGTTGTTCCATGGACCCACCAGAAGCAAAGATTTGAGTTAAAGACGCTCTGAAAGAATATATATTCAAAGATTTGCGCCACATTTTCACGATTTTTCAAAAATAGTGCAGCACTATGAGTTTGTAGTTCTGCTATTTTGCAATAGATAAAGTATAACATGACGCTTAAAACACAAAGGGGTTCCCGTTGGCAGGCACTGCTTTACTTGGAACGATGAAAGTTGGAAATGCATGCCCCACCCAGATATTATGTCCCTTTTATGCCCAAATATGGAGTCTATGCAGACGTCAGAATGATGTCAGAACAAGACCAGCTCCATATATGGACACTGGGCAGGGGCCCTGTCCAGAGCCCGGGCGGAGGCCTTTTTTGGAGGTTCTGGACAACCGTGGGTCCGACCGACTCGACACTGGGCACTACACTCCCTGTGGGGGTGTGGAACCATAGACTGTAAGAAATATGGACAAAGCGTTCCCCGAGTCTAACATGGACGTAAAATGAAGCCTGTAATTCCTTGCACTGTAAGTCGGCCATATTTCTAGATCCGTTTGGGCCCAGCTGGCCATTGGCTGGCTCCGTTTGGGCCCAGCTGGCCATTGGCTGGCCCAGACAACGAGGCGGGACTTCCCCCCCTTACTCTTCGTTGGTTTTTATTTTGACTGAACGGGGGGTGGCTCCCGTTCATAGACTGTAACGGTAGCCACGCCCCTCAGAACATACGCGACGTTATGGGACCATAATTTTCCAAAAAGAATATTATGACATGAGAAATGAGACTTTAAACTAGTGACTGGAAGCAGAAAGTATTCATGACCATGTTTATTAAGGTAATACAGTCTAGGTGAAGTTGGGCCCAAATACATGGGCCTCTATGGAGCTATGGGTTTTTTTGGGCCCAATGACAGCACCACAACAGGCCATTACATGAACTTTCAGGAAGTCCTGATTTCCTTAGTGGCTTCACGAAATATCTGTCTGACTGCCCCCCTGTGTGAAACGTGTCTGCCGAATTTGAAGTTTGTGGGGCGAACGTTTTTCGAGTTACGTGGATTACAACAGCACACACACAGAGACTTGGTGCATTTATAGTTAGATGCAAGATTTATAGTTAGGCGCAAAGATTATCAACCATGAATGCTTGATAATCTTTGCGCCGGTCCCCCAGACACTTTATCAAAGTTGATTTAATTATCAAAATTAAGTAAAAGTAATTTCTTTCTTCAATTTAACTTAATCAAAGATTAAATCATGGTCACTGGTGGATGTAGCCTGTAAGATGTGCAATGATTATGAATAGAGGTGAAATCCTACGGTGCTTCACCTCAGCTCCCCCATTATTCCAGGTGCAACGGTGTTGATTTTGACAGCAAATTTTCATTTAGTTTTAGTCATAGTCTTTTGAATGAAATTCAGTTTTAGTGTTAAGTTTTAGTCATCTGATGTGAAACTTTTAATCTAGTTTTAGTCAACAAATTATAAGATTTTAGTCTACTAAATCTACAGTTTATTTAGTCGACTAAAATGTATCATGGCGGGCCTTGATGCCGTCGTAATGGCTGATTTTACACTTGGTTGCATGCTGAAAATACAACCCGATCTACAACCGCGTTGTGAGCTTGTAGATCGGCTATTTTCAGAGCAAAACACCCGAGTGTAACCAAACCAAACATAAAATGACTTGTCCTTTAGTTCTACTGAATCTGTTCTCCACTAGTCCCTCCATAACATTTTAGTATTCTTTTTTTAATTTGTTGACAAAATTGTCTATATTTAGTCTGAGGTTTAGTCATCATAGCTTAGTCTTTATTTAGTTGTTGTCAGCGAAAATCGGTGGTCAACGAACATTGTCATCGTTTTATTCGATGAAGTGAACAATGTTTGGTTCAACATTTGTCACAAATAGCAGATCCTGTGAGCTTCTGGATCGGCTATTTGTGGAAATCAGATTTGTTATAGATGGTGGAAAAAGTACAGAGGCAACTCTGTTCCAGTTTACTAAATCTACACTCACTAGAGGGTTTAAGTCGTTAATTCAAATAAAACAGCAGAGTTACTTTGCTGAGAAACTACAATTATGTTTTTATAATTGTTACTATGAACTGAGGTGTCACCAATTGAAACCATTCAATGAAAAAAAGCATTACACTGTAGCCGTAGTGTCTATTAATGAAGAATTGTGCTAGCCTGTGAATATTTTGGACACATGGTCCTAAACCTTCATCTCCGCCGTCCGCACCGATGACTAACCAATCAATGAAACGTCATTGCACATCTCTATATGCCGCCACAAACTCATAACTCTGTAATTACTCTTCACTACTTTACTCTTCCCTTACGTTCTCTTGATTTAAGACCGGCCAAACTCTTCCTCTGCTGAGGGTCTCTTCCTGAGAGCACAGATTGCATCGTTATCTATTCTAGAGACTCTCTCTCTTTCGCCAGCCCCCCCCCCCCCCACCCTTTGTGATGGGCTGCCAGTCTCGGCTATAAGGTTGCTACTCCTTTGCTCTCAGCCATGATGAAACTCAAGCCATCAGTATTCTATGTGCATGTGTGTGTGTGTGTGTGTGTTGGGGGGGGGGGGGGGTCCACTGGTGGTGCAGACTGCAGAGTAACCCAACATCTTATTAACCAGCTGTGTGTGTATCTAATCGCATCCAGTCATGGAGAAAGAGTTCTATTATAAGGGGGCGGGTGTAACCTATCCTACTGGAAGAGAGGCACTCTCTGTGTGTGTGTGTGTGTGTGTGTGTTTGTGTGTGTGTGTGTGTGTGTGTGTGCTCATTCACTCTACCCAACAAACTAATAACCGCCCACCACAGCCGCTTGCACCACAATGTCGCCGATGTCGCCCTTCGCTTGAAAATCTACCTTTTTCTTTCTTGCCTCCTCTCTCTCTCTCTCTCTCTCTCTCTGTCGTACGACCTTCGACCCCGCACACTCACACACATTTCCTTTTCCTCACTAACACGAGCATCGGCAGCAAACTACACCATTTAACGATTCTATGACCTGTCTGTGTTCACAGAGAAGAGACACGACCCTCCAAATGGTACGTTCATCAATATCTCTATATATCTCTAATCTAATACAATAAAATATAATATTATCATTATTTTATATACATGCATCCTATACCATCGTTGCTGTCGGGTAGAAACCTCGTAATTTTGACGACCATACGGGAACATACTGTAGCAGATCTACAAGATCTGCTATTGTCCGTGCCGCGCTACGAGCTTGTAGATCTGCTATTTTTGAAAAATCATGAAAATGCGGCGCAAATCTTTGAACATATAAAACAGAGCTTTTTAAACTCATATCCTTTCTTCTGGGGGGTCCCCGGAACAACATATTTTTAGATGGGGTCGGCGGCCAATTGCATATCATTTTTGTGGTCCTTGCCATGAAATTGATTGAGCACCGCTGACAGAAAACTGTCTGATTTAGAAGCCTTTAAAAAAGAAATCGGCCTCGGGTCTAAATGGGTTCATTTAGATGGCATGTTATTTAGATATGCATAGGGTCAGTGTACAAATGGTTCGTTTTTATAAAAAAAAATCTAGACTGATGCTAGCCAGGTTCATTATGCAGAAAAAAATTCAAATGTATACAAAAAAGATCTACAAGCTCACATTGCGATGCATTGTGAGCTTGTAGATCGGCTATTTTTTTAAATTTAAATTTGGCTTTTTTGCCTTTATTGATTTACAATAGTTTGACAGGAAAGGGGGAGAGAGATGGGGACTCGAACCCGCGACACGCTGTCAGGCCGGATTACCAGCCTAGGTGCCTGGACCGCTAGCAATTACATCTCAAAAACCTTTGCGCACCTACAGTCAGAGCGTGGTAGTCACATGAAGAGTAATTTAGTGTTAATGGAAGTACACAAGTAAAGTATGGGGGTCCGTACGGGGTCCGACCCGCCAATAGTCTGACATGCGGAAAACGACCAGATTAAGGTCGGCGAACATGTGCTGCTCCCGTGCTTGCAGTTATGGTTAGGTTGGGGTTTGAGGTAGGTTGTCATTGTCGGACCAATGACTGGTCTTAACTTAGTACTGCACCCGTAAAGTACAAATACCTTAACATTTTAATTAAGTACAGTACTTAAGTAAATGTACTTAGTTACTTTCCACCACTGCTGGATAAGAGCGTCTGCTAAATGCCTAAATTGTAAATGGTATCGTCCTTTTTCATTATTCTATATAGATCTATATAAAAAAAAGGAGAATGTTTAAACAGCCGATCTACAAGCTCTCAGTGGCGTCGCTACCTTCATGTTACTCGGTTGTATGGTGCAGTGGGTTATTAAAGCTGCTATAAGCAATAATATGTCAACATTTTAATGACCTTTTAGTCTCTGTGACGCATCTAGGGGCCACAATCGGATTTTCCTAGAAGCTTTGTCATTTGTCGATTTGCCTGTCTACTTCCTGATTGGTTAGTCATTTCGACCTGGTTTTTTTCGACCAATGACAAGGCTTCTATGAACATCTTTGAATGCAGATTGTGGCCCCTAGATGTGTCATTTTTGGGGGAGTGTTTTACTCATTGCTGGCTGTCTGAATACCAAGAGAAAATAAATAAAGGTCTTTTTTTTTTGTTTTTTACATATTATTGCTCATAGCTACTTTAAGTTACAAACAACAAACCAAAAACATAAATAGTTGATATATTTTGAGATATCAGGTTTCTGCCCTACAGCAACGCTATACTCATCTATCATATAACATTATGTATCAGCCCTAATGAAGACCACAAATCATGTTCAGAAGTGTGTAACACTTTGAGGGCTTTAAATTATTTAATCCATGGTTCCACCACACTTAATACACTAAACCCGCTATTTGTTTAATGTGTTTAATTTGCCGTTTTTAAATAATTATAAAGAAAGAGTCGATTTGTTGCGGGCTTGGTGACGAGGCCGTCACGTTAAGATGACGAAACCGGAAATCAACCCATGCTCTGGGCTGCTAGGGCTTCTGGGAAAATTAGCTCAATGCAAGTGAATGGGGGGTTTGTTTGGACTACAACATGCTGTGGACCCATGGGACTATTTTCTCGCTGATTTTCGTGAATCAAAGCTGCAAATACTTCGGCGTATGCTCCAAATATATGGGGAACATATTCAAAGTTAGAACTAAACTAGCATTTAGAACTAAAGCAGGACTGGTGGTGGCCTTGAATAGGAATATTTACTAGAAAATAAATGTACAATACTGTGATTCCTGCTGATTTAGTGTCAGTTATTTTGTGTCAGTTATCAACGTAGTTTAAAACGGAAAGGTCTTTCTGTGTACATTTGCGAATGGAAGCATAGCATTTACAGCCTATATCTGTTCCCTTAAAGGGTAAGACCACTTTTTTGGAGGTTTGGGTTGTTTTCTTACCTTATTATGGTCAAACTAGTCCAGTCCAGGAGTTAATTCGCTCCATTGTGCAGTTTTATAGAAAATAACTTTATAAAAATACCAGCCCAATGAGCCCATTGACTTACATTGTAGCCGGGAAACAGCTCTCAAAGTCACTCTTTTAGCACATGAACGAACGCAACAAAAGCTGATTCTGACAGCTTATGACATCAGGAAAACTCATGCGGTTTTATTTTTAATAAAAAATGTCAACGTTGTCTTGTTTTGACTAATTTGTGTAGAAAGAAGATCTGGTAGGTATGCTTACGCCAACCGAATCACTTCTGTTTTCACGTGACGCGGTACTACGATCCGATTGGTCCAACTCTAACTGCAACAATCTAGATCCTCCGTTCTAAAAGTATCGTAAGCCTACAAACTTATGACTGCTTGCCGTGGGTGTCTGTGTCGGGGGTACTGCTCGACTGCAGATGGATTGGGTGCTCTCAGCGTACAACACAGGCAGCCAGCGTGCTTCCTTGTTTACAAATGAAACCGGAAACGGAAGACCGCATTGCAGCTTCAGTGTCTCTCCAAACAAAATAGTACCTTTTATAAATATACGTTAAAACACGAAAATAAAACCGCATGAGTTTTCCTGATGTCATAAACTGTCAGAATCAGCTTTTGTTGTGTCCGTTCATGTGTTAGTTTGACCATAATAAGGTAAGAAAACAACCCAAACCTCCAAAAAAGTAGTCTTACCCTTTAATACAACTTTTTTTTTTTTTTTTTTTAAGAAATGCTGTAATGCTTTTCAAAAATAAATGAAACAGACTTAATGGGAAGGATTAATTATTTATAAAATAAAATCACCCATATAAACAAATGGACAAAATGTTCACATCCACAAATCTGTGTGTGAATTGATGCCATGAGTGAGTTGCAAGTTATAAATTATAAAGTCCATTGGAAGGGATTGACTTTTGGGGATTTGAGATTATGGAAGTAGTTTAATCTGATCAGATTATAGAGAAGGTTGTGTCCATAACAATGTCTGTGCTGCTTATGCTCTGTGTGATGATCTGTGAGCTGTGTGAGCAAAGCCTTCATTCCTGTTGTCCTACAGTGTTGCTCACACAAGGGTTCATCTGTAGAGTGGAAACATATGGTTGTTGTCATGTGGAAACCTTATGGGCTCCATCTAGCTTATCCCTAAAGTATTCGCTAATTTTTACTATTTTGAAAATCATTTTTAAATAGTTCAACTAGATCTACATCGAGACATTGTGAGTTTGTAGATCGGCTACTTGAACTATTTTAAAAGGTTTTTTTTAAATGGTAAAAAATGCCAAATTAGTTTAGGGATAGGGGTGGCGCAAGATATGCATGTCCAAAACTGACGATCTACAAGTTCATAAAACGCCTCACGTCGCAAATTGTTGTAGATCTGCTATTTTCACTAGTTTTGATCAACACTCTTGTATGGTTATGTAGGACGTTAATTTACAAAACAAACATTGAAGCTGGGAGATAATACGTTTTCTGACCGACAGCAACAACATGTAATGTAACCCTGGCTCTGATTGGCTGAGCGCAGACAGCTCTTTCTACCTCTGAAAAGACATCTCTCTCTCCTTCCTTTCGGTCGTACGTTCTCTCTTCTTTTCTTGCCTCTTTCCCATTTCGATTGTTCTTTTTGCCACTCCATCTTTCACTTTCTATTAATTCTCTACTGTCTTCGATGTTCCTTATCTCTCGCTCTCCCTCTCTTCTCCTGCCTCTCCCTCCTCTCTCCTTTCTCTCGCTCCCTCTTCCCCTGCCCCTCTCCTCCTCTTCCCCTGCCCCTCTCCTCCTCTTCCCCTGCCCCTCTCCTCCTCTTCCCCTGCCCCTCTCCTCCTCTTCCCCTGCCCCTCTCCTCCTCTGCCCCTCTCCTCCTCTTCCCCTGCCCCTCTCCTCCTCTGCCCCTCTCCTCCTCTTCCCCTGCCCCTCTCCTCCTCTGCCCCTCTCCTCCTCTTCCCCTGCCCCTCTCCTCCTCTTCCCCTGCCCCTCTCCTCCTCTTCCCCTGCCCCTCTCCTCCTCTTCCCCTGCCCCTCTCGCTCCCTCTTCCCCTGCCCCTCTCCTCCCTCTTCCCCTGCCCCTCTCCTCCTCTGCCCCTCTCCTCCTCTTCCCCTGCCCCTCTCCTCCTCTTCCCCTGCCCCTCTCCTCCTCTTCCCCTGCCCCTCTCGCTCCCTCTTCCCCTGCCCCTCTCCTCCTCTTCCCCTGCCCCTCTCCTCCTCTGCCCCTCTCCTCCTCTTCCCCTGCCCCTCTCCTCCTCTTCCTCTGCCCCTCTCGCTCCCTCTTCCCCTGCCCCTCTCCTCCTCTTCCCCTGCCCCTCTCCTCCTCTTCCCCTGCCCCTCTCGCTCCCTCTTCCCCTGCCCCTCTCCTCCTCTTCCCCTGCCCCTCTCCTCCTCTTCCCCTGCCCCTCTCGCTCCCTCTTCCCCTGCCCCTCTCCTCCTCTTCCCCTGCCCCTCTCGCTCCCTCTTCCCCTGCCCCTCTCCTCCTCTTCCCCTGCCCCTCTCCTCCTCTGCCCCTCTCCTCCTCTTCCCCTGCCCCTCTCCTCCTCTTCCCCTGCCCCTCTCCTCCTCTTCCCCTGCCCCTCTCGCTCCCTCTTCCCCTGCCCCTCTCCTCCCTCTTCCCCTGCCCCTCTCCTCCTCTTCCCCTGCCCCTCTCCTCCTCTTCCCCTGCCCCTCTCCTCCTCTTCCCCTGCCCCTCTCGCTCCCTCTTCCCCTGCCCCTCTCCTCCTCTTCCCCTGCCCCTCTCCTCCTCTGCCCCTCTCCTCCTCTTCCCCTGCCCCTCTCCTCCTCTTCCCCTGCCCCTCTCCTCCTCTTCCCCTGCCCCTCTCGCTCCCTCTTCCCCTGCCCCTCTCCTCCCTCTTCCCCTGCCCCTCTCCTCCTCTTCCCCTGCCCCTCTCCTCCTCTTCCCCTGCCCCTCTCCTCCTCTTCCCCTCCACTCTCCTCCTCTTCCCCTCCACTCTCTGTCTCTCTATCCCCCCTTCATTCTGCTCTCCTGCCATCAGCATCTACCTTGTTTGGTGGTTATCTTCCACTCTCGGCTCTCAGAGGCCCCCAAGAGGTATAGAATCTCTCTTAACCACATGCAGGATTATCTTACTCTATTCGCTGTACACTGCCATTAGGGCGACTAACCCTGTATTACTCACTAAAGATGTTTCACACACAACATGCAGAACATGGTACGGTTACAGTCTCTGATATCATGTGCATTTGGTCTGCTTTACACATGCACGTGCCTACACACACACACACACACACACTTGGCATGTGCAAAGTCACTATGTCAGTGTGTTAAGTGTTGCGCACTCTCTTCTGCATTTTAAAAGTCAAACCACAACACAAGGCTACATGGAAAAGAATATACACATAATTATCCACTTATCCCATTGTTTTACTTTCTGTTCTACTCTATCTTCAAGTTGTGTGGAATTGTTTTCCTGCTGCTGATAAAGCAGAATTAGAATGTATTGCTTTGTGGTAGGCCTGTCACAATTATTACATAATCGCCTAATCGCCTATCGTTTCCATGTTGAATGGAAAAAAAAAAAAAATCATTTGTGATTACGAAGCCTTAAAAGGCAAACAGAAATACAAATTGTAACGTTCCAATGTTCAATGCAAAAAAACTATCATTAATCACAATTATTTGTGACAATTAATTGTCAACCTAAATTTGTAATCGAGACTATAGCAGCTCATTTATTTATGGGGCAGCGGTGGCTCAGGGGTAGAGTTGCTGGATGGTAACCGCAAGGTTGCCAGTTCGAACCCGGGCTAGGACTTGGGACTTAAATGAAGTGACGAGGCGTACTGCAGAGCTACAGCACACAGACAGATACTACAACTGAGGGATTTAAACCTGTGAGGTCTTGAATAAAGGACGGTCCTCCAGTCCATCTATGTAGTTGCTGTACTGTTGTTTACTTTGACTGGGGTCCCCACGGGGGACCATCCTTGGAGAATATCGAGAATGCTACTGTGTAAGTGGTCAATGGTAGTAAGTCCTCCCCCCATACTAATTTAGCATTAGCTTAGTCATACTGTTGATTGTTAGCTTTTCTCTGTATTTCCATAAATTATAGGTGTCTGTAGTATAACTATGACTAAAGATACATTGCATGGATGCACCTGGGACTTATACTCAGTGATGTATCCCAAGGTCATCAGGGTTTCGGGTCTCTCAAACATCATACCCCTCACTCAGGTGACCCAGCCGGGGTGATCAAGTCCCGACTTACGTCCCAGTAGCTACCCTCGATCAGTCCCATTAGGGCAAGACCAAGGCCACACAATCCGTTGCTCTGGAAGTACTCTACCGGGACTGGGAGGTTCAGCAATCTGGCGCATGGAGAGACTAGGCTCTGTGTGTTGACTCCTGTCCGGGCCCCTCCTACGATTTACCTGGTCCGCTCCTGCTCTCACCAGGCATCTGTGTGTTGCACCAGACTTCCAGCACTAGGCACTTCATTCAGGAGTGGTGGATTATAATGTCCTCACCAAGGGTTTTTGGGCTTCCTCCTCACGGAAGACACAGGCTGGGGCGCTAACCCAGCGTCCATGCAGATGAGATGTATTTAGGACAATCTCCAAGTATGTCTTTATACAAGAACGGGTGCCAACTGCCAATGTAGTTCTCGTCTCTCTGTCAGGGAGGACCCAGGGGGGCAGTCAGCCAGATATTTCGTGAAGCCTCATTTGAAATCGGTAGTTCATATAATGGCCTGTTGTGGCGCTGGACCGGACCCAAAAAGCCCCATAGCTCCATAGAGGCCCATGTATTTTGGCCCAACTTCACCTAGACTGTATTACCTTAATAAACATGGTCATGAATACTTTCTTCTTCCAGTCACTAGTTTAAAGTCTCATTTCTAATGTCATAATATTCTTTTTGGAAAATTATGGTCCCATTAATTAAAAAAATGACCATAAAGAAAAAAAAACATCGCGTATGTTCTGAGGGGCGTGGCTACCATTACAGTCTATGATCGGGATTCCCCTCCCACTCGAGTCAAAATAAAAACCAACGGAGAAGAAGGGGGGAAGTCCCGCCTCGTTGTCTGGGCAGCCAATGACCAGCTGGTATACAAAACGGAGCCAGCCAATGGCCAGCTGGTACCAAAGATGGCGACTTACATCAGGAATTAGCATATTATTACAGGCTTCATTTTACGTTCATGTTAGACCCGGGGAACGCTTTGTCCATATTTTTTACAGTCTATGGGAGGACCATTACCATAGCTATCACCCGTAATAAATCTAATTGATGAGTGGTAAACAGAGTCTAGGGATTTAAGAGTGGAGGCTGCTGCATGTCTATAGATTATGTCTCCATAATCCAAGACAGTAACACTGCCTCAACTACCCTCTTTCTGCTAATGACAGGAAAGCTGGCTTTATTTCTATACAAAAAGCTAATTAGCAATTTAAGAGCAAGGACCTCTATGTGGTGTTTAAAAGTAAGTCTCTCATCAATCCAAATACCAAGATATTTATACTCTGTGACTCTTTCGATATCAGGTCCATTCATAGAAGATATGCGAATGTCATTATAGGAGATATTTTTGGCTCTGGAGAACAACATGAATTTTGTTTTGCTGATGTTCAGCATCAATCTGAGACCGGGCATCCTGGAGGATGTTAAAAGAACGTTGTAGGTTTTCTATTGCACCTTGTATAGAGTGTGCTGTACAATAAATGACTAGTATCATCTGCATAGAGATGACAGCTACAGTTATTTAAAGATGAGGTGATATTATTTATATAAATACTAAAAAGGATTGGGCCCTGTATTGATCCTTGTGGGACACCTTTTGAAATGGTTAAAAATTCAGACTGGTTATTTTCCGTTTTCACACATTGATGTCTTTCAGACGGGTAGCTTTGGAAACAACTGCAGACATTTGTGTCAAAACCAATACTGTGTAATCTCTGCAACAGAATGACAAGGGAATGATGGACAGTGTCAAAAGCTTTTGGTAAATCTACAAATACAGCAGCACATTGCTATATTGATACATTGATACATTTGTGTATCTAGGGCTGATGCTAAATCATTTATAACTAAGGTGGTGGCTGAGATTGTGCTGTGTTTCTCTCTAAAGCCGGATTGATGCGGGTTCTGAGAGAAATGTTTTAACCTGGTTGTTTTCCAGGGATTCCGTCATTTTAGTTGAACAGGATATCTTGGAGATTGGTCTGTAGTTCTTTAAATCGCCTCTATCTCCTCCTTTATGCAGTGGGGTTACACGGGCCGTTTTCCAGGAGATGGGGAATGTGCCTGATAGAGATTAAATATAGACCGATTCCGTACCGGTTTCATGGTCGCAGCCTACGTGTTTCCTGTAGGCGGACTCGACATAGCTGCGGGAGCAAAACCCTCACCAGGCGCACCTCTTCCACTACAGTGAACGGCAGAGTGACTGATGTTAGTTTGCCTCAAACTTTACTCCTTTACCTGCTTTTTTACTAACACTAACATTACAAAGATGGCCAGAACATCGAGATGAACCTTTGTAGTTTATGGCTGCTCCAACAGTAGTGGCAACATAACAAATAAAATAAAAACGGAATGTCTAATATCCACCGCGATGGCGGAGACCAGAGCCATTGAGTAATGGTTGAGACAAAGCAGTGAAAGATACATAACGCCAGTCTTACCCAATACCAAATATTTCTGTTTTATTAACACAAGGCTGCTGTACTTTATACCTCATACTTTAAATGCTTAGTATGAGGTATAAAATACAGCAGCCTTGTGTTCATAAAACAGAAAGATTGGGTATTGGGTAAGACTGAAATTATGTATCTTGCAGGATTCTTCACTGCTTTGTCTCAACCATTACTCAATGGCTCTGGTCTCAGCCATCGCGGTGGATATTAGACATTCCGTTTTATTTTATTTGTTATGTTGCCACTACTGTTGGAGCAGCCATAAACTACACAGGTTCATCTCGATGTTCTGGGCATCTTTGTAATGTTAGTGTTAGTAAAAAAGCAGGTAAAGGAGTAAAGTTTGAGGAAAAATAACATCAGTCACTCTGCCGTTCACTGTAGTGGAAGAGGTGCGCCTGGTGAGGGTTTTACCCCCGCAGCTACGTCGAGTCCGCCTACAGGAAATACGTAGGCTGCGACCATGAAACCGGTACGGAATCGGTCTATATGGGTTATATTTTCAAATATTAAGGGTGCAGCAAGTTTGAGAAAAATAGGATCGAGTCCGTCCTCTCCAGTCGACTTCCTGGTGTCAATAGTTTGTAGTGCACGAAGGACATCATTACAGGACACAGGTTGAAAGTGGAAAATTTAAATCGTGTCTTTCTGCCTGCACCTGATGACTTCCATCAATAGTTGGTGTCAAATAAGTTGCCTGCATTAACCCATTCTGACCGGGCACCCATTTTGGTGTTGGCATCATGTTATGCTTTAGCTATTGAAAAATAGCAGATCTACAAGCTCATATCGCGCCACCGAGTGGCGCGATACGAGCTTGTAGGTCTGCTATTTTTGAAAAATCGAAGACACTTTTAGAATCTGATCTCAGGTCAGAATGGGTTAATAATGAAACTGTCAGGATGTATTAGACATTTTTAGAATCTGATCTCAGGTCAGAATGGGTTCAAAGTAAAAAGTAAAAGTAAAAGCGGCCATGTCTTTCCGGCACCCCAGAGCTCCTATTTTGAAGGAATCCTGGGAATGATTGTGTTAAGGTGTTTTAAATTCCTTTTAATAATCCACAGAGCACTCACTGGCCGTGTTGACAGGCTATTTTAGTATTGGCGTCATTGTCCTGTTTGACTGCTAACTAAACTCGTCTCTGGGCGCGTTCCCTCACATCCTGAACCGTTATTGTTCTTACTAATGAGTGTCCCTGCTAATGGTTGTTTATGTGATTTAGTCAGGTCAGTGTCTGGACGTTGTAGTATGTAGACACACATTTTGCTGGTATAAAGAGACGCGTACCTTCGGTGTCTTATGACTCGAAGTAGTTAGAATCGCCCGGTGGAAGATGGTACCAAGGGCTGCAACTGTAGATTATTGTCTTGGCGATTGTTCTATCGATAACTTTTTCAATTGATCAAATAATCATATACATGTACAGTATATACAGTATATAATATATCAACAAGTCGATGTGAAAAAACATCTAATTATATTCGACAAATTATTTTAGTCTGTGTAAACACTTACATAGCCCATCTTTTCTGATTAAATTGATTAGTTTAACTGTTGTACAAAGTGGTCATACTGTGTGTGTGTGTGTGTGTGTGTGTGTGTGTGTGTGTGTGTGTGTGTGTGTGTTAGGCCGTGCGGCTCTGTTCCTTCTCTTGTTGACATTTTTAATTAGTTGATTTTAAAAGGCCATCCCTGTCTTTTTTTAATCGTGGACTAGTTCTTCTTTCCTCTGTCCTCTCTTTCTTCTCACCGCTGCATATAGTTCTGCCCCAGTATTGCATTCACACATCTCAGAAATGAGAACCACAATTCTCTCTCTTCCTAGTTTTCAACCCAGGCAAATTATTTATATTTAGAACACAAGCAAGTCATGATGGGCATCACAGTTCAATAATGGTTGTTACATTTCAGTTGTCTACATTCATTATGTTACGGGCCATTCAGTCCAGGGAAGAATGTGTGTCCCTTATTATATAAGTTAGTTTCAGTCCTTCACAGTCCATTCACTCATACTTTAAAACTCATTCCCTGCTGTTGATGTGTTTTACATGTTTTCTTCTAATGCCGATAGTCTGTCTGACAGTCTCTTTTTTATTAACTCCGTCACACAGTGGCGGCCTTATATATGTTTAAATATATATATTATTATTTGTAGTAGTAGTAGTAATATTGCATTGCATCGCAGCCTTCAATCATCCTTGTCAATTATTCAGCCTCATCCTGTACGTCCACTTACCACTAGTTGGCAGCAGCTAATAATCACTGCAGGTACTTGACAGGTCATGTCACGTTGACCTGTGTTTTTTTTTTCTTTTTTTTTTTTTTTTAAGATATTTTTTTGCGGCTTACGCCTTTTATTGATTTTTGAAGGGACAGACAGTAGGCTGACAGGAAACGGGAGAGAGATGGGGGGATGACATGCAGTAAAGGCCGTGTCGGGTCCGGGAGTCGAACCCGCGGCACACTGCGACTGGATTACCAGTCCGGTGCCCAGACCGTTACGCTACGGCCTGGGCCTCGTTGACCTGTGTTGTTGTTTTGTAATTTTTCCCACTTCCCGGTGTGTGCACTCACTGCACCAGTGCGATTGCATCATTTGTTCACTTCTACCTTTCACCTTATCTGGCCTTTTTCCCATCTCCCATGCATCCTGTGCATAACAGGGGTTGAGATTAGAACCATGGGATTAAACATGGATGGGTTTTAATGGTTACGTAAATCCCAGACAACCGATTACTTTTTTTCCGGGATTAGGGCTCCAGCAAGTGTGTATGTATGTATGAGCACGTGTCGGCGTAGGCGTGCACATGTTTTTGGAGGGAAGGGGAGGAGAGACGGGCAGCGGTGGGTGATGTCTCGCAGCGGCAAGCCAATCGGATCATGGTGACTTCATGATAATGTACCCTGCTGAGATGGAAAAGGAGCGTTATAGAAGCTATTTGTGAGACAGAAAGACAGACGGATCAGTCATCCAATGCTGAAGGGAAACTAATGAACAGGCAACCCAACAAAGTTACAAGAGACAACGATGGAGGCCCTTGAAGAGAAAGAGAGGGAGTGAATGAAGGGCAGACGGTCACACAGATCAGACGGACGGTTGAAAAGAGAGATCAAACGAGCAAAGAACGTGTGAAAAATCTAAGAATTGAAGAGAATTGTTTTGATGTGTTCCTTTAGTGTCATTGTTGTGATTGTTTTTGGACACCCTGGCCGGAGTCTTGAGTTCAAGAAGAGTTGTCAATCAACGGATTAATCAATCAACTGTGGAAGGCTTTGTGTCAAAAGCACACAAAGTCAACGTGATTGTTGCTTTCTCCCCTCTTTTCGTGGACAGATGAACCAATCAACAGAATTGATCAATCCATCCATTGAAATCCGCTGGATTTGACTTCTATGCCATCAATAAGAGGAAGGCCTGAATTAGACTCTGGATGTGAGCACTTGACTCGCAGTCCATTCCAGGACTGCGTCGGACGTGTCTGATGTCATAGGTGGTCGACCTCGCTGAATGGCAGGGAGGGTGATTACATCACATCTTGCGTATTAGCAAACCCATCGGAGTCTAAATTCAGACCCTACATCATCACCTCGGACACTGAACTATTTTGCGTCAAAGACCCTTTGTCTGGGCAAGTGACATCCCACTGCCTCCGATTCAGACTTTTGACTTCTCACCTACGACCGCTCACCTTGCTCACCACCATGATGTACTGCACCACCTTCCTGTCGGCGCCCTCTGACGAGGCGTTGGGTGACGGCAGAGTATTGGGTGGAGTAGGAGCCGTTGGACACGGCTGCCTGTCTACCCTCCACTGCCTGGTTCTCCCACAGGAGGAACTGTTCGCTCCCTTCGCTGACCCTGCGGCCCGCCTCTCCCTCTGCCAGGACAGTGCGGTGGGGAAGATCTTGCTGGGTGATGACATGGCATCCTGCGGGCCAGGCAGCGGTGGGCGTGTGGGGGGCACCTGGATGAGAAGGCAGCGCAGCCGCTCGGCCTCGCCGTCACCCAGGAAAAGTCCTAAGTGTCCCAGAAGTCCATTTAGGGAGATTAAGAAAGGTAACCGTATAGGGGTGCAACGGTTAATCGTGCTAATAGATTTATTTGATTATGTGAAATGACAAATGTTTAAAAGTAGGGAAAACGGCAGATCTGGACGCAGACAAACCAAGAGACAGGGAAGTAAACATCTGCAAGTTCTCATCGCTCCTCGTTGTGTACATGTACTGTAGATCGGATATGTTCTCTTCTATTTTTGTTTTGTTGTGATAATTCTTCACTACTATAGAGTGTGCTGACCATAGGAGTTCCTCCCTGTCCCCAGTTAACCCCTGGGGTAAAATAAACCTTAGGTTTCATTTTTGGCTAGGTGGCCCAGCCTTCATCCAATCAAGATGTAGAGGGGCCTCCCGCCAATCATGATCGAGCGGGGACGGGCCTTGGTGTGCATGCTGTTGGCCTGTTGCGTGTCCCCCCCACTGTAGTGTCAGTGTCAGTGTTCAAATCACCCAAATCACTGAATGCTTCATTAAGTGACTAATCGATTAAGTCGATTGTGGGGAAAAAATCAACGGCAAAAGAAAATGCCCCAAAAACACGCTTCAAAATGCATCGGAAAAGTAATTGAGAATCTCTAAGAAGTAAGAAGAAAGTCGATAGTTGTAGTCCTAGGAGAACATATTTCTTTTTTTTTTGCAATCGGGTATACAAACAAACGACAAATGCAGACAAAAAGGTTGGCAGTACAGTATGTACACAAAGGCCTGTCACAGGTCTCTTCCTCATGATGCTATCTCTGAGAGACAAAGGCCTAAGAATGGTTGTAGTAAGAGTCATACAGTATGTTTGCACTGTAGATGAGGATAATGAACAGGGTTTCCAACGAAATGCAGCTTAAAAATCTGCTTTAAAAAAAATCTGATTGTGTTTTTGCTTCAACCCCAAATTACTATTTATTTTATTTACTGTTTATTTTCACTGTGCTGTGATGAATGAAGAAATTACATCAAACTACAGTGTATGACCCAGAATTTAATGTTTTTACTTAACATTTTTAAAACGTTGGTTTGGTTTTAGATAAGTAGTCTTATTCACTTTTCCAACCAAGCAGCAGCAACATGAACACATTGACAGACTAACAACATGTACTGTAACATACATAGGAGGTGCATTGTAGTTCCACACTGACGGTCTCTCTGAGCACACCCATGCTGAAAATGTATGGTATTCCCAGTGAGGTAGGCAGCCACGTCATTCAAATCTTAAAATAATTTATAGTACATATTTTGATTGATGTTCATTCTCCATCGATGAGCTCCTGTGTGTGTGTGTGTGTGTGTGTGTGTGTGTGTGTGTGTGTGTGTGTGTGTGTATGTGTGTGCGCGTGAATGAATTGTCCTCCACATTGGCTGTGGTGACAGCTTGTATGTGCGTGTCAGGCTTTTTGCCATATGTTGCTATTGCTGACACTGTGGTGGTTTATTGGCCTGCATACAGATGAATGGAATGTGGTGCTTTCTTGATGACAGAATATAAATTAACCACTTAACCTAGCGTCCTTATTTGGACTCCCCGAAAATAGCTGATCTACAAGCTCACAGAGTACAGCAACGCAATGCACAGTGAGCTTGTAGAGCGACTATCTTCAGTGAAGAGATTTTGGAGGACTAGACTAGGTCACCTAGCATAGACCCCTCGGGAGACTCCAGTAAATAGGGTTTAAGAGGTTTAAAAAGTAATTAAAACATAGACTTGGACACTGACTGCACAGGAATAATGACTGTCGTCGTACCTTGTCCAGTGCCTCATGCATTTGTTTTATAGTAGGAGCAGCACCTATGCAAATAACCAGCTAAAAATAATCTTTCTTTCATTTTCATTTGAACATTTGTCATTACTGTACATAATGATTTCTAGAAATATCACCTGTGAATGCACAAAAACACTGTTACGTGTTAAATTTTAAATAGCTCTATATTTTAATAGTAATCATTGCTCGTCTATGGAGTATTTGTTCAGTACCAGGTTTTGCCCTTTATAGAGGATACAGGAAGTAATGATTTAGAAAGGAGAAGACAAAATTGGAACTAGAACACTATTAAAATGAAGCTGATAATGGGTACTCTCTCCTGATTAAATGAAATGAGCAACCCACCTGATTTATTTTCTTCTGTTTAACAGCAGAGACTGGGAAACCCCTGTTGCTGAACAAACTCTATAGCAATGATTACTCAGAATATAGAGCTTTGAATAAAAATTGGTACTAAAACAATATCACTTTTACATATGAATTTGTCTGTGAAGCTATCCAAACAAACCATATAGGTCTACATAACATGCTGTATGGTTGAAGTACTCATGCATGTACTCTTGGTACTACAGTATACGAGCATTGTGGTGTATACTGCAGTCCTTAACTTTCTCCTCTTCTCTCTCTCTCTCTCTGTCAAGGCCCTGCGTTGCCCATGGCGACCGTGGACATCAAGAACCCGGAGATCAACAACGCGCCACGTTACCACAACAACTCTCAGGTGAACAACATTGTGCACTCGCCCTTCCCCAAGAAGGAGAAGAAGGTGAAGAAGACCAAGAAGAAACTGACCAAGGCGGACATCGGAACGCCCAGCAACTTCCAGTGAGTCACGCCACCGGAGAAAAAAAGAGCCAGATTTGTGTATTGCCTGGCGTCCCAATTTTGGGCATGCATTTATCCGTAGAAACTTTAACAAGTTTTCAGTACATACACCCCCTGGACATAACACTAGTATGTATAGTTAATATGTATAGTTTCATTATATAGATACTCCACTGTTAAGTTCTTAGTTTACGCATGTTTCATGATAAATGCTTTTTATGTGATGTATTCCCTTGCTTTTTTGTTCTTGCTTAACTCTTTCAGCGCCACCTGGTGATCACCAGTTTAGGCTTTGAGTGCCAATTCTCCCATTATAACAAAAGAAAGAATTTGTAATTCTATTATGCATGTAATGTGCATGTCATCACCTGTACACCAGATTAGAGGAAGATTAAGGATAATATAAAATAAAATAAAGTTACTATGTTTACCCAGGGTAACTGGACTCAGCTCAAGAACTTGTTTACAGCCAGGCCCTGCTCATAGATCATTTCATGGTAGGGGTTCAATGCCTTGTTCAAGGGCACTTCAGCGGTGGTAATTTTAACGTGCCGGTCCGGGGATACGAACTAGGGACCTTCAGATATCAAGACTGCTCTGCAAACCGTTCGGCCACCGCTGCCGTCCGTGGCATCCGGTACATAATTGGCAATTAGACGTCTTGACGCTTATGGCTCTTAAACTTTAATGTAAATCGCTCTGGATTAAGAGCGTCTGCTAAATGCCTAAATTGTAAATTGATGCCAAGTGCCAAGCAGGCATGCATTGGGTCCCATTTTTTATAGTGTTCAGTTAGGTGTGACCTGGCCAGGGAATCTAACCTTGACCTCTCATTCTCAGGGTGGACACTGTAGGAACTGCTACTTGTTTTAAAATCTTTTGAAAATGTGCCGAAAATAGGGATGACAGGGGTAATATTGTTGAGCTTGAGAGAGAGAGCAGCGTTGATGGATAAATGTCTAAACTCGATAAACTCAACCGCAGAGTTCACGAGATTACAGAACGTTCTATAGGTTAACCAGGTCACATACAGCCCTAGTGGTCTATTCTCCCACTGGTCCCATGTGCTGCTGATGAAACTGGTCTGAGAGTCATAAATCCCGACTATCTGCTATTTTCATAATCTGGAGTGGAGTGGTTGATCGTGTGTGGATAATCCAGGTCATACTTTCAGGAAAGGGGTCACTGGAGTGGGATGATATAACAGCAGATGGAGTGTATTCATATACACCATATAATACTACCTAGAAATAAGTGGGTCAGAGTGGCTTATTGTCTGTATTGGCCACTGAGAGATGGATTGCTGAGTCATCATTTCCCAGTACTTGCCGCACGATTTAGTTACCCAAGCCATATGCTGAGTTTTCGGGTGAAGACCTGGTTACCACACTGCTCTGGGCAGCGCACCCTTCGCGCCTCCGCCTCCCAGTTCTTCTGCGTGTGTATAGTGTCAACACACGCGGAGATGACAGATCAGAATCACACACACACTCACACAGTTTTGGTATGGAATGAACATAATCTAATAATTAGGCCGGCATCACTTTGCCTGAAACACTGAATTATGAAAAGGACCGCAATTGGAGATCTATATATTTTCAAATTAATTTGTTGTTATGCTTAAACTATTGCTAAAATGCTAAATCCCTATAAAGTAGGCTATGTACATATATAAAGTAGGCTATGTACGGTACATATAACTACAGACTACAATTGTAAATGGGTCAATACAATAACTGCTACGAGGATAAAACCAGAAAAAGCACTAAGGACTTGTTTACAAGTCTTAGTGCGGGGGGTGTGCTGCCCAGAGCAGTGTGGTAACCAGCTCTTCGCAGTTGGCGGTGCTCTAGTACTGACTGAGCTACCCGAACATAAATGTATATCACACGGCCCAGGCCGTAGCGTAACGGTCTGGGCACCGGACTGGTGATCCAGTCGCGGTGTGCCGCGGGTTCGACTCCCGGGCCCGACACGGCCTTTACCGCATGTCATCCCCCCATCTCTCTCCCGTTTCCTGTCAGCCTACTTTCTATCCCTTAAAAAATCAATAAAGGCGTAAGCCGCAAAAAAAAAATGTATATCACACACGTATACAATTATTGAGAGTTCTTAAGTCCAGGCTTCATTAGTGCATTCTTTTCTGTGGACTCTTACTTATCTCTCCTTCTCTTTCCCTTTACAGGCACATTGGACACGTAGGATGGGATCCTAACACAGGCTTTGATGTAAGGTGTGTGTGTGTGTGTGTGTGTGTGTGTGTGTGTGTGTGTGTGTGTGTGTTAGGGTTGGGTGACGATACGAATACATCGTCAATCGCGAATATACGAATCCAATCGCCGAATATTTTTATTAGGCGATTTCTCGGGACGATTTAGCCCAGATAACCTGTAAAGTGTGAGCAACATGTGAATCAATTTGGCCCAGCAAAATAGTAACAGCGGCCGGGTGGAAATCCGTCCCGTTATAATGGTATGCTCCCACAGTCCCCGCACTCAGCACTGTCAGCAGCATCGGGCACCGGGGCACGGCACTTACGGCAGCCGCCAGACAGAGTAAAGGCTGGGAGCCGAGGGAGGCTGTAGCCTACATGTTGTTTACCCTGGCTGCGCAGCTGCGCTGCAGTCTGCAGAAACAGACTGATCTACAAGCTCTCAACGCCTAGCGAACGGAGCTGCGGGCAGGACGCAGCGCCTTGAGATCTTGTAGATCTGGCTTTTTTGCGACCTGCAGTGAGCTGTTACTTTACTTTTATGACACGAATACATCGTCAATCGGCGAATATTGGTCAGACGATTGGCGGTTGAAAAGAATTGGCATATCGCCCAACCTTAGTGTGTGTGTGTGTGTGTGTGTGTGTGTGTGTGTGTGTGTGTGTGTGTGTGTGTGTGTGTGTGTGTGTGTGTGTGTGTGTGTGTGTGTGTGTGTGTGTGTGTGTGTGTGTGTGTGTGTTGTCCAAACTTTAAATTCAAAACAGAGGATGTTGTGTTTGTCAGAGTCTGATCTCACCAACCCTTAGGCTTCTGCGAAACTACAGATGAATCACAGAATGAATATGCAATTGTTCAGGCTTAATATGTTGTTTGAACCATATTTTATCACAAAAGACTCACTTTAACTAATTCTTGATTGCATTTGAAGTGTTCTTGCTGCATTACTCCGTTCTCACAAGAAATATTTGGAAACATCTGCAGTAGCTATTGCATGAGAGAAGAATTCTACATTGGCATTTTTAAACACCCTTCTCACGTCTTTGTGTGGGTTTTACAAATATTGAACCAATGAAAAGTACCATTATTCAAAAAGCGCTTTTGACTAAACCCATATCTCCTTTGTATCCACCTAACTCCACCATGAGGAGTTAGGTGGTTTGTCCCCCATTGCTTAGAATGACAAAGTCAACCCCACTTGAGCTGTATTTGGGTAAAGTGATGAAAATATAAGGACACATTCAAGTATATGCCAATGTATCGAGTGACCATACCAACTTTGATGAGGCAGTATTGTGTTTTTCCTGAAAAGGTTATAATTTGGACATAGCTAGTTTCTGCCCGACAGCAGAGATATTGTCTAAAATTATAAATTACATGTACTGTAGGTTAATGACCACTTCATCAGACTCTGCTTGTAGTTGACATGTTTCACCAGCAGAAGGCAGCCTATGGAGGAGTTTGTTTGAGCCTGGTTTCAGTGAGCTGCTAAACAACGAGGACAACATGCAAAGACAACCTGCTCAATGAGGGAGGCTTCTTTGCTATGTATAAGAGATATAATAAAAGGTTGATGCTGTTCAGAATGAAACTGCTCCCTTTCTAAACTTCTGAACTTTCTGACCCATCTTCACATTGCAGTTGCAACCCTCCAACATGTCTTTAAATGTAAACTTAGCAATGGCATCAAATAAGCCGGTACATTTTCACAATTTTAAGTAGAAACCTTTGATCTGGTAACCTGAATGCGCAAAACCCAAACGTGGCAACTAATTTAATGAATTAAGTAGATTTGTGTGTATATTGTGTTCAAATTCAAGTCTTTAATCATCCCTCCCTGCAGTTGAATAATTTGGATCCGGAGCTGAAGAACCTGTTTGACATGTGTGGCATCTCTGAAGCCCAGTTGAAGGACAAGGAGACGTCTAAGGTCATTTACGACTTCATCGAGAAGAAGGGAGGGGTAGAGGCCGTCAAGAACGAACTACGGAGACAAGGTGAGCTGTATTGATTGATTGATCTCTGTCATCCCAGAGGGGATATTCTATGCCACTGGGTGTCAATGTTAGGTACAGGGATCAATACGTTGAGTTAAAATTACACTGAATTGTATAGTCCCAGAGATTAAAGAAGAAAAAAGGTCAAATGCATATCAAACTGGGAGTCCTTGAAATGAAAAAGGTTGAGAATGGACACTGAAAACAAGACCCTTTTTATTGTTTTAGCATTAGCATTTAGCATTTGACTGTAGCGCTGAATAGTTGTTCTGTTCTGTTAATAATCGTGTTAGAAGATTTAGCATTGCCTTCCTGTTGTTATACCTAACCTAGGCAAATCTATTGACTGAAATATGTTTTTTCGTAAATGAATGCCCATTAGCCGAGTAGCATAATAGCCGTCCAAGCTTGTAGATCGGATATTTTGGCTATTTTTGAAGAAAAGAAAATACCTGAAAGTGGTAACAATCTGTGTCTGGGGTTTATAAATATTTAACCACAGGAAATTATTAACAAGAACTTGTGAAAAAGTTGTGTTTGCCTTTATAATTACACAGATAAAATAGGCGCCAGTTTTAAAGTGAATAAATGTATGTTTGTCGATCTAAAATCAGATTAATCCGCAAAAAGAGGTGGAGGAAATAAGAAAGTCCTGGTTAAAATGTAAAAGCTACGGGGTCGCAATTTACATCCCCTGGAACCCCACTCTGTGTCTGTGTGTGTGTGTGTGTGTGTGTGTGTGTTTGTGTGCGCGCGCGCGTTTCCTGATGTTGCTCTCCTGAAGTTGTTTTGGCTGGGTGCGTCCGCAGACTCCGCACTGACGGCGCAAATTAACTTCCTGTTTTCTTCCTAAGGGAATGTGGGCAATATGGAATGTGTGGCTCTAACATCACTTTAGAAGTCCACACACACAATGCCCTGCCAGGACTCTGCAGGCCGGGCTGTACATAACGTAATTTCAGTCCCATGTTAATGAATCAACAATCGTGTCTTTCTAGTTCAAATCAACATATTGTCAATGAAATGCCTATTTCTATCACACTTATTGAATACGTTTTCAGGTAGTTTGACTCAGACTCTTGAAACAGAATATTGTTGCTGTCCGTTGAAAACCCAGAGACGGACTTGACCCCAGCCTGTGTGCAACCTTACACGTGGCAATCGTTCGAAAATAGCAAAAATAGCCAATCGACAAGCATGTACTTGTAGATTGGCCATTTTCGCTCCTTTCCTGCGACACTGTCATACTAAGACATATAAAAAGAGCATTAATGTACGATATGAAAAACCATAAGATGAAATATGGAGATGAAAGGTTTCTGCCCAGCAACAGAAATATGAAATGTATGTAAGAAATCCCTTTGTGATAAAGTGTAATCCATGTTGCCATTGTGTCCCTCAGGCCCTCCCAGGTGGAGTGGTAGGTCTCTATGCATGGACCTGCTGTGATAGACAGGTCACAACTTAAAGGTTTCATGACTTTAATTTATTTTTAATTTTAGGTTTTATTACCCCAATTACACCCACACAACCTGAACTTTGTAGATTCAGTGGATTTTCTGTGGCCTGGGGTTTTGAAGCCTTTTGAGCTGCAATGAAAACAGGCAAAATCCCTCAACAGTGACGTCTGCTGGTAAATTGTTATGTCATGTATGGGATTTGTGGACAGTTACATCACAGTCCACAGGCAAATCAGAGCACTTGTTTGAGCCAGAAAACCCCAGACCACAGCAAATCTACTGAATGTTAAAAGTGCAGGGTGCAATTGAGCTCAGAAAACTAAGAAATTAAATAAAAAATGTCACCAGACCTTTAACCTAAAATGCACTTGTGTGTGTGAAGTGAACTCTAACCATGTGTGTTATTATTATATAATTATTATATACAGTGCGCTTGCAGCAGAAACTCAATGCAATGCACCCTAACTGAGATGACTGCAGAAGTTATAGTGCAAGGTTGCCTCCTGTTGGTGTAAATTGGAAACTGAATGGTATTAGTACCAGCAGTAAAGCAGGTCTAGAATAGATGCTTGTTGTTGACTCTAGCATGGTGTGACCATCTGCATCTTACAAGTGGATTTCACGGTCCATCTACAGGGACATAAATCACTTGCAGTTGCAGATTGTGTCGTGTCATGACTCATGGGTTGAATTGTAAGTCGCTGAATATTGACTTCCAGTTTTGTTTTTTCCTACAGTATATGTCTGTTGTGTGTGGGTTTGCAGTGAAAGACCAACACGTATCCGAGAGTAACATTATACCATCTAGACAAACGTTTTTATAATTTTGTGAGGGGCGCTAGCCCCTCCTATGCCCGTCTTTGTGTGTGTGTGTGTGTGTGTGTGTGTGTGTGTGTGTGTGTGTTCCCCATAGCGATGATTTGATTGGCTGAGCACGGAATTCAGGATAAAAAGAAGAAGACAAGTGGCGTTTATTTGGAAAATGTTTTGGCAACCCCATACTTGACTTATTTATTGTGTAGTTTCAAGGATGAAATTAAGCATGCATTGGTTACCTTGAATAGGAATATTTATTAGAAATAATTACATTTATAACACTGCTTGCTTCCCGCTGATTTTGTCTTTTCAGCATAGTTTAAAAGCTACAGAAATATATAACCTATAGAGCGTCGCACTTCCACCCCCGACGAGAGGCCCGGAAAATAATTCCCTGTTAATTTTCCCCATAGAAAATACAAAGTATTTATATAAAGACGTTTACGCCGCAGACAAAGCCATGACAAATCATGACAATAAACACAATGTGTTTTTGGGCCGATCAAATAATTAGAAAGAAGAACAAAAAAGGCAGGATACAATTTTACACGTTTATTGTCATGACTTTTCACAAGCCGAGTTGGCTTTGTCCGCGGCGTAAACGTCTTTAAAAAAAATACTTTTTGAAATGTCTGAGGCAAATGAATGGGGAATTCTCTTCCGGGGCTCTCGTCGCCATGAAAGGGGGCGGGACTGCGACACTCTATATCTGTTGCCATAACCTTAATAATATAAATGTGCTTGTGACCCCACCATCACCATCCCGCGACCCCACTTGGGGTCCTGACCAATAGATCCAAAGTCAAAGTAGTACGATTTGTCACACACGTTACCGCAGTGAAATTTGTTCTCTGCATTTGACCCATCTCTTGGAGCGGTGAGCCTTAGCCAAGGAGCGGTGAGCTGCAGCCGTGGTGCGCTCGAGAATCATTTGATTAGTTGATTTGACCCCCCAATCCAACCCTTTGATGCTGAGCGCCAAGCAGGGAGGCATTGGGTCCCATTTTTACAGTCTTTGGTATGACCTGGCCGGAAATCGAACCCCGATAGTTTCAGGGCGGACACTCTACCCACAAGGCCCCTGTCTGGTCAAGCATTGATTGAGAACCTCTGAATAGACATAGGTAGTACTTACATCTTTAACCTTCATTTCTCTCTCTCTCTCTCTTTCCAGCCCCGCCGCCCCCTCCCTCCAGAGGAGGCCCGCCTCCCCCGCCCCCCCACCACGGCTCGGCCCCTCCCCCTCCGCCCCCCGCCCGTGGCGGCCGGGGTGCCCCGCCCCCACCTCCCCCCTCCCGGGCCCCCACCTCGGCGCCCCCGCCGCCGCCCCCATCCCGGCCGGGCGTGTCGGCCCCCCCGCCCCCTCCCCCTCCCAGCCGGGTGTCCCTCCCGCCCCCTCCCCCTCCAGTCTCCAGCCACGCCTCCCTGCCAGCGGCCCCGCCCCCTCCTCCGCCCCCTGCTCCGCCCAGCATGGGCGCTGCTCCGCCCAGCGTAGGCGCTCCTCCCCCGCCCCCGCCTCCGCCGCCCCCTCCCCCACCGGGACCCCCTCCCCCGCCGGGACCCCCCGCCTCCGCCATGGTGTCGGATTCGGGCGCGGGCGGCGGCGAGGTTAAGAATGCGCTGCTGAATCAGATCAGGGACGGCATGAAGCTCAAGACGGTGGAGCAGAAGGAGAGGCCCACCTCCACCTCCGGGGGACGGGACTCGCTCCTGGAACAGATCAGACAAGGCACCAAACTCAAGCCCGTAAGTACTGCAGCCCTAGTTCTGTTAGTGGGGTTTCAGTGGGGGGAAATGTGTTCAACCCATTAAAACCGGGAAAGCATCTGTGTCATTTTAGATTTTAGCGTTGGCTGTTAAAAAAATCTTCGAAAAATTCTTGAAAGTTTGAATCATTTTGATTAAAATTATTCAAATCTTCTCTTCTGGGGGTTCCTGACAAAACATTTTCAGATCGGGGTCATAGGTCAGTTAAAAATCTGTTTATGTGTCTCTGAATTTCCCCTGCCGCCTCAACAAACGACTTTATTATGCACTTGAACTTCACCTCAATTTCAATTTACTGAACAAAAATCTAATCTCAATAGCGATACTTGATATACAGTATATGTCAAATGTACAAGTTCATAACGCATTGAGCTTGTATTAGATGGACTATTTTTGTCAAAATAAACAGTGATGACATTGTTCGGGGGAAGACATTGTCATCACAGCAAGCAAAAACACTTTTTTACTGGCCCCTAAAGGATAACACAGCTTTCTGAAGTTTGTTGCTCCCACACTCGCACGCAATTTATACTAATTAATTAATTAAGTTAACATCTGGTGACAGTGAAGATGCCAGTGATTACGATTAATGAACGATTATTAGAGAGAGAGAGAGAGAGAGAGTTTAATTAACAGATATGCAAGCTCTCAATGTATCACAATGTGTTTTTTGATCTGTTATTTTCGTCTACTTAATCATTTGTTCGTCTGAATATAAGACTACGTTGTTTTCCAATGGAAATATCCTAAAAAACGTGTCCGTTTGGCACTTTTTGCCAGTTGGCTTTGGTTGTATGGATGCATCGGCTCTACTTCGACGTTTTAGTCACATTTTAGTCACCTGGAATGTTTTCGTGTTAGTCTAGTTTTAGTCGACTAAAATGTATTTTGGTCGGTCTTGATGTTGTCGTAATGACTGATTTTACACTTGCTGAAAATAGCCGATCTGCTATTTTCAGCATGCAACCAAGTGTAAAATGACATATACTGGATCTCTTGTCTTGTCCACTAGTCCCCTTCCTAGCATTTTAGTCTAGTTTTTAGCTGTTGACGAAATTATACAAAAAAAGATAAACATCAAGGGAAAAGAGACCTTTATACAGTACAATAATGTTTCAAGTTTACACAGACAAATAAACAGGCCAACGGCATAAACAATATTAGTTTGCCTCTTCTACAAAAAAAGTTACTGTCGCTCTCTTGTCGTACTTGTATTATTTATTTATTTCCCACCACGGCAGACTATCCAGCATATGCTGCAGTTGCACATATTTGGGGCACATCATTAATATCGTACTGCACCCCGTTGTATACAGCCCCTTAAGGGTGAATACAAAAGAGAGTGTTGCTCTAAGGATTCTCCTGAAGAAGCCTAGGGGTGGCAGTGCTAGTCAGCTATTCTGCGACTCTGGTCTAACCACCTTCCAGGCTCTCTTGAGAAACCTCATGTTCAGTTTTTAATGTAGAATTGATGGGTCTCCTAATGAGGTGATTAAGGTGTTGACCAATCCCAGGTATAGCACTGTTAGATACCGTTCTCTTATGTGGAAACACTGGTATGACTGTATGTGTGCCTCTTATAGATTATTTTATGAGAGATTTTTTGATTTTTATGAACTGTATTTTTTAAATTGTTTTGTATGTTTTTTTTAATTGTTTGTATGTCTTCTATTGGTTTCGGCTGTAAACAAAGTTTCAATTGATATACTCTCTGATGATTGCCCAGCCACAGATTTTCTATTTTATTTTTAAGTTGTGTCTGTGTCCTATGTCACATTTGCCACAGACAGGAGCATTTTGTGAAAGATGGCGACTGGATGACGATGTTTTCCGAGTTAAAGCACTTTGGTTTCATTGGAGTTGATTCCTTGTTGATGTTTGCACTAACTCTTTGGATCTCAAAGTGGGGTCCAGTTACCCCAGCAGATCAAAATCATATCAAAATCTGTTTAACCACTTTTTCATCGGCTATTGAATACTTTTGGAACATTTGCAACCCTATCACACATCCTGGCACAAAATATTTCCAGATGGTGGTCCGTGACCGGATCCATATACATTTTGCGGTCTTTGACATGAAATGTGAAGCCCTGTGCTAACCGGTGTTCTCTGGTGTCCTCCAGAAAGGGGAAGAATCCTCCCCCGCCAACGCGGCTCCGTCAGCGGGCATCGTAGGAGCTCTGATGGAAGTGATGCAGAAGAGAAGCAAGGCCATTCACTCCTCAGGTACACATACAAAACACATGCACACATGGAGACACAGATACATATTACACCATTATGTGCACCTTTTGACGCAATCAACCTGACAACCATACACTTTATTTCTATTAGTATTATTTGTTTATTTTAATTTAGAGTAGCCAAAAAGATTTAGCCTGTTTTTCCTCCCCAATTTCGTCATTATGCCAATTGGTTCCTCCCCACACACGTCTGTTGTCACTAGGCATGTAACGATATATCGTGTAACGATATATATCGTAAATAAAAAAATCGATAAAAAAAGGGGGCTAGTGTGTGATGTGAAATGTGAGCTTTAGTCATATTCCATCATATGCAAGTGCTTGAATATGCTTGAATAGAGAAATGACAGTCACTTTCAGTAGTAGAGCACCGTAGAGGGGAGCTGTGTGTCTGACTGTGCCCAGGTGATGATGGTCGTTGATGCTCATCAAGGAAGGCAATTATGTTTCTGCAATATCAAAAGTAATGCTACTTATTTTGCATTGTAGTTAAATTAGAAATCTCAGGGGGGAAGATAAATTATATAAAATTAAAAAAACTATTTTTTCTTTAAAATATATATTTTTTTTAATATCGTGAAAAATCATATCGTGAACCTTATATCGTGATACGAATCGTATCGTGAGTTGAGTGAATCGTTACATGCCTAGTTGTCACTGCTGTATCCTACTGACTCACCAGCCACCGCCAGCAGGACGTAGGGCCTTCATGCTACTCCTCCCGCCCAACACTCCCTGCTGACAGGTGCCACCCCAGCTCATAGGAGTACATGCAACGACCAATATCACCTTCCCCGCCCGGCGTCCCTCCCCTGAACACGGGCCAATTGTGTTTGCGTAGACGCCCGACAAAGATTCAAACTCTCAACCTCCGTGGTGGTGGGCAGGGACTTTACCACTGCGCCACCCGCACTTTTGATTGACTGCCTAAGACAGTGGCAGATATTCACACACACTGTTATCCACAAATGGTGCGATGTGACGGTGGTCGCTGCCCTACGCTCCCTCCTGTCTAATTAGGTAATTAGTTAATAAATGGGTTTAATACTTTAATATTAGGCTGAAGAGAAGGGGGAGGAACACTGGTGATCCACTCTGTGGCTGATGGCGGGGCATAGAGAGACCATCTGCTCGCTCGGATGAGCAGCTCTGCATTTGTGTGCCTTTTTTAAAAGCGCTCTGCTCGGCCAGAGGAAGTGCTCAGACCAGCAACGTTTTAGGTAATTTCTCGTAGGTTTAAATGTAATGAGGTGCTGCCTATTTTCTTTTAAAGCTGGCTAGTGTACCCTTAGAGTGCTCTATATGACTTAACTTAACAATGTTACACTGCTCTATCTCTTTTTACTGTCAATTTGACATGTTTGTATGAATAAATGCCCTCTCCTCTACAGATGAGGATGATGATGACGATGAAGATGAGGACTTTGAGGATGATGATGAATGGGACGACTAGCGATCTTCCTCCCTCCCTGACCCGCTCCTATCCCATAGAGATGATAATGACACTAAACCGTGTCCTGTCTTTGAAACCTTAATCTCAGATGATAATTGTAAATGTTCTGTTGACTTGCTGTACATTTTTGTTGCCTTCATGCTTTTTTTTTATTAATCTGTGCAATACCTCATTTAATCTGTAGATGTGTTGTCATTCTCATATCTTACCGTTTGTTTCCTTTTCCCTTCCCTTTTCCCTTCCCTTTCCCTTCCTTTTCCTCCCCACTCATATTTTCTATATGTAACGGAGGGTCACTCGCTTTCTCTCTCTCTTCATTTCAAACTGTAATCTTTGTGTCTTTCCCTCTTATTCTTTATACTTGGTTGTACGCCCGGTGTCTCACGCCGGAAATAGCCAATCTACGTGCTCACGGATGGTTGATCGATCGTGTGTCATCTGACCGTGGTTCTCTGTGGCGCCATCCAGTGTGGTGTTGCTGAGGCCATAAAGGCTCAGGTTGCCACTCTGACCGCTGCTGGCAAGGAGGTGATGATGGTGGTCAGCGCCGAGTGGCATACTGCACAGGACTCACCGCACATTCTGCTAAACTTCAAGGAAAGTGGCCGCAAGTCTCCCACTTTTGCTGATGCTTCCATCGTTGCCGCGGAGCTGCTTAAACTAGGATGTGAGTATGGCCAGGGATCGGTCATCTATAACAATTTCAAGTCTTATCGCATACAAGATAGACAAGAAGCCTCTGTTTTCCAACAATACCGTTGCTAACGCAGAGAAGAGACCATGGGCATCCGTGAGCTCATAGATCGGCTATTATTGGTGCAGAACACGATGCACAACCAAATATAAGGGCACGGTCATTCGTTTGTGGCAGAAGGTTGCTGCCACCACTTCGTGGATGCGCCAAGACGTGTCGATGCCCCGCACTGTTTTGTGGATTGTGGGCAGTGCTGGTTTTCTGGTCTTTGTAGTTTATTCGACTGACATTGGAGCGGTTGACTCGTTGTGGTGTCACACTCTATTTTAGTTGATGCCCAGTCAAAGTTTGCCAATGTTGAACTCCACGCTTCACACCTGCCAACGCCGTCAGTGTGCACCACAACGGAACGCTTCACCCCTTTAGAGTTGAACTGCGTATCGATCCGATTTCTTATTGATCCCACTATCGATCCTTTTCTATTACTGGTAGTCGTTGACAAATTGGTTCTAATCTGTGGCACTCTATCACTTTTCCTTATATTTCCGCAGGAAATCGAAGGTAGAGCATGTTGGCTTCAAATCATGTGCAACATTGATCGATATGGGCCGTGCAAGCCATTAAATTCATGTAGCTTGTTTTTTACCGGTAGTTGGCAAGAAAGTGAGCAGAAGTCAAAAAGCTTTATTAGAATGACCTATGAGGCAGTGATGTGATTTCTATAACATGACTTTTGTCGATAAGATATTTGATAAGCCTCATTGATTGATTTGCGATTCTCAACAAACATCCCTCGTGACCGTGCTCCAAACTAGGCTTTATGGCCATCTCTCTTTCTGTCTACATCTCTCTCACCCCCTTCCCTGATTAACATGTGCAATTTTACATCAAGTTCTCTCTTGATCTGTAGAGTTGAATGTTTTGTTTCTCTTTTTGCTCGGTGATGGAAGAAAGGACTTCTAGAGAACATTTTTAAACTGACAAGAAAAAAGAATTGTATAGTTTGAGAGAAAAAGGAAAAAAAATGGAGAACACTATTTTCATACCTGATTGCTCTCTCGCGCTACTTTATTTTCTACTTATTCAAATGATCTATCTAAAGTTAGTGCGCCTTATTTTCATAAAACGGAACGGAAAGAAAAATGCTCTTATTTTGGAAATGTTAAGCTTTCAATTTGTTTTTTGCCGTCTAAATGTAAATGTTGCTCACCAGAGGTTGAGTCTTGCTATATTTTTGCACAAATTGAAAGATGAGACTCGCTGCACGAGAACAGGACATTAATGAGGACTGTATCTCTTCAGAACACCATAGAAAACAACATACAGTACTTTGCATATCGTCACTTCCGGGTGGAAACCTTGTATGTCCAGAACTGTCAGGAAATGGGGAAAAAGATTATCTGTGATCCAATGGATCCAATGTAATTTTATTTAGTCGCCAGTTCTTGTAAATACCTTTTCATTGGTTAAATATCTATATAACACCACAGACACTTTCACTTTCCATTGAGTTAATTGCAATGAGGTATTTCTGCTACTTTTTGTGTGCAATACAGTATGCCAATGTAGGGAATTAATTTAGGAAACAAAACGTAAGTTGAAATATACAAAGTTTCTGTCTGACAGCAACAATAGGCTATAAGATATCATTACTGTTGGGCAGAAAGTGAAAGTAGTTTGTGGGTTTTATAAACATTGAACCAATGTAAAGTATTAAGAGCTTGTGACTAAATGACTACTAGAGATTAGATCCACTTTATTTTTTTCCTGGAAAGTAATTCTTTTTTTTTTTACATGCAAGGTTTCTTCCTGTCAGCCACACTACTGTTGTAGAAGTACACCCCCCTTGATTTTTACACTACTTATTGGTGATGTGCAGGCAGGCCCGTTGCCCCCGGGTTGTTCCGCGGGGTGGGCGGACCGGACGGCACAAGGTTTTCAGCACAATTATCGTGCGGCGTCACCCCCCCCTCCCCTCCCCTCTCCCCCCTCCCCTCCCCTCCCCAAAGGAGAATAAAAAAGCATTCCGGTACCTGCTCTCCTGTCTCTACTTCTCCTGCTGAAAACATCAGCTTGTTCTGTTGTTCATCTTATGCTTATGAAAGGGGCTTTAGCCCCTGCCTTTTAGACCGTCGGAGAAACTGTCCTCTCCATCCTGAACTGGAATGTAGCTTTTTGTTGAAAGAATTCCCCACTCGCCCGAGGCTCTGAGTCTGAACCTGGCCGTCAGCGCAATGAGCGCATCTGCATTAAATCTGTCTTAATTGAGCGCGGTGCCGTGCAGGCCTTCCGCGTGTAATTATGACGGTGCATTAGTCCGACATGCGCTGCTCCTGTGCGTGCGGTTATGGTTAGGTTAGGGTTTGAGGTAGGTTGTCGTATGTCGGACCAATGACCTATGAAAGCTCTGCTGCTTTCTGCATCACATTCAAAGAAAGAAACGTTTTCCTCTCTTCAGTAGGGCCGGGCAATATTTGGATACATCGATATCATGATCCGAGACTATAGATTTCGTCTAGCCTCAGATTTGATCTGGGATTTTTGATATCGTGATCTGGCATAAGTCGCTTAGCCCTATTTTATGCTTTTCGTTAATGTTGAAAATGTTCAACAGAGGAAATAGCCAATCTACATGTGCACAAGGCGTTGCTCTCGAGTTCTGAGCTGATAGACTTGCTTTTTTCAGTTCACCTTTTTACAAATTTTGAAATAAATCACGATATTGAAGTATTTGGCAAAAACTATATAAAATATTTCATTTTGTCCTTATCGCCCAGCCCTACTTTCCAAGAATGGGGCCAGTTTTTGAGGTAAAGATATACTGCAGTTCTGTTTTAAAGTGCATTTATAGTAACTACTGTGTAAGGGTTATGAATGATAGACCTGTTGCAGCACCGATGCAATCATGCAGGGGGGAGTGCACTGTAAAATGTTTAATTTACAACTATCTACACACTACAATACACTACTCGCCCCTGATATGACTGCCAGACAGTTGTGAATTTTTGTTCCTTCATTTTATCATTTTCTAAAGCTGATTTCATAGGGAATCGTATTTGTATTTTCTCTGTCTTTTTTTTCCTTCTTTTTTCAGCGGTTTGTTTGAATCAGGTCGTCCATAATGTCAAGCTTGAGAAATAAAGACGTATAGAATTTTACACGCCTGAGCACTACAGTTGGGTTTCAGATGCCTGCAGCTGCTGTCAGACACAGGAGTTTCATTATAATTCCTTGTACAGTAGCTTCCACTAACAGACTAACTGTTGGTATGAAAACATGTTGCAGTGCTTTGTTTCTGTCACTTGCAAAGTTTGTGCAGGGGTTATTACAGCAAGTCTGCAATGGGTCATAATAGCAGTGATTCTCAACCTGTGGATCCGTAAAGAAATTAAACTAAATATAAAACCAATATATATAATTTTTTAAACGTCTTTTTTTTTCTATTTTCTACAGTATATAACCTTGAAATGTGTGTTTTCATTGTGATACTGATAATAACTACGTTAGTTCCATGGATCTAAGCTGGAACACAATCGAGTGATTATTCAAATAAACATGCTCGTCAGATGGGTGACTCACGAACACGATCACAATTTTCAAGTGGGCACTGATCCAGAAAAGGTTGAGAACCTTTGCTGTACAGTAGAATGCCGTGGCCCATTAAGACCAAATCTCCATATTACAGTGTTGCTCACTAACCTGAAGCCATTCATGGGGGGCATGCGTTAGTCCGACATACCAATAGTCCGACATACGCGGCTGGTCAAGATTCACCGGTGGCTCCAACGTGTTGCCAGTTAAGAGTAAGACACATACGTGGCCGGTTAAGACTCACCGGTGGCTCCGACATGCGTTGCCATTTAACAAGCATATATGAAGCACATTAGTAGGTAGTAGGTATTCCAAATGCACTTTGATGCTGTCGGGCAGAAACCTTGTATCTATTAAAAACAATTTGGACTTGCGATGTTTCCACCCAACAGCATGGGTTTCTATGAGGCTAAAGTGATATTGCAACATTATGAAAGTTAGTCGCAGACATGGGGGTTGATACTGTAGGTTAAGCAGGTCCACTCAAAAATGAAAAGCTATTTTGTCCCCCTCATTATCTTTGGGCGAGGGGCAAAGATTATGTAGTGAATCAAAATGATTCAAATGTTAGCTGTTGAATGGAAGGACGACTAATGTTTGCAGTTCCTCTTCATTCTTGAGTAATACGTTGTATCTTGGTGATGTTATAACTCAACTCAAATCAAGATATTTTCTGGGGATTTTCTTTTAGTTTTTTTAAATGCATATGTTAGTTTATATAGACAACAGCTGGGTTATAATAGGACTTTAAGCCTGCCCACCGAGGCTGGACATTAAAGTAATTCTATCTTACATTGCACACTCAAATAAAAAGATTAATATGTGAATACTCTCGCGTTTGGTTTCCATCACTGTCCATATGGTTCTCGATACCTTCAAAGATGCATTTGTGGGCCTGGGCCGTGGCTCAGCGGTCCAGGCACTTTGGCTGGTAATCCAGTCTGTCAGTGTGCCACGCGGTCGACTCCCTTTACTGGCCTTTACTGCATGTCACCCCCCCCCCCCCCCCCCCCCATCGATCTCTCCCCATTTCCTGTCAGCCTACTGTCTGTCCCTCCATAAAAAATATATAAAATAAAGGCGATAGCCACAAAAAAAAAACATTTAAAAAGATGCATTTGTGTGTGTATATGTGATTTATTAGTAGAGCAATAGTAATGTCTTTTTTTGTTGTCTCCACCAGGCCGAAGGCATTGGGAGAGAGTATGTTTTGCACTCCGTCCGTCCTTCCGTCTGTGAACAGCTAATCTCCGGCACCGTTAACCCGGTCGATGCCAAATTTTGTTTCCCTCTGCGTTTGCAAGAGTGTGACTTTAGGTGTGTGTGTGTGTGTGTGTGTGGACGCTCGTGCATGTAGGGTGTAGGCTACTTATAGGCCAGTCAATCTACGATTTGTCCCAAAAGAAATTGCAATATTAATTGTTAAAGGTTTTTCATTATCCTTATCCCGGTGAAGGTCTAATCGACCAAATAATGAGCAACATTTTGGCAAGTGTCTGATAGTGTGACTGTGCGGGACCTTTTTTTGTTTTTCAAAGATACCCTTTTTAAAACTACAAATGTACAGTTCCCATGTAAATCAATTTGGATGAGAATGAATAAAAACACCACATATAGCTGTATTTTTAATGACTTAAAACAATTCACCAAACAACTCAAAATATGTACAATTTTACAAGGAAATTCACAGAAAAGGTAATGGTAAACAAATTCAGAGATAATCAATTCAAACTATGACATTTTAATAAGCATAAATATGCTTTATTTTCTTTAAATGTAAAGACATTATTTCAGTGCAAATTTGTTTCTTTCTTTTGTCTTTTTTTTTTGTTCATGTTGTCCTGCCATCGTTGTTGGCAACTGCTTGGTCTCTTCATAGTCCCACTATTCAAATTCCAAACTTCCACGGTAACAAATTGACCAATGAGGTTCCTCGTCCACCGTTCGTTATCTGAGGTGTTGCGGCAGTTCCACCTGAAAACATCACACAACAGACCTGTCAGTTTCAACAGACACCGTTAGGGGGTCATCCCTATGTAATAATAGTAGGAAAGCCTGGTCTCTGTTCCAAAGTGCCGTATCATCCGGTCGGGCGCGGATGATATCGTTACGTCATGTTGTAGTATTGTTTTGTAGTCATCAGGCAGGAACAATCAAAACGGATCTTCCTTTTCCCTCAAACCGGAAGAATAACAATAAAAGCTCTCGTAGCCTGTAGCTTTTATTTAGAAAAAGGGAGGGAAAAGGAAGTTCCGGAAGATTGCTGACTACAAAACAATACTACAACATGACGTAGCGATATCATCCGCTCCCGACCGGTTCATGAACCCGAAATGGAATGGTGCCCAGGCTAATGTTCCCCACTCCTCCCGTCCTGCAAAAAAGGTTCTATGTTCCCCAACCTTTTTTAGTTGAGTGGGGAACATAGAACCCTGGGAACATAGAACCTTTTTTGGGTAAGCGGGGAACATAGAACCTTTTTTGTGGGGGTAAGTGGGGTAACCTGGGGATCATAGGTACGCTCCCAAGCAAACTTGTCTACAGGTGGATTTTTTTTTTAAAGCTGACAATACGACAAGTAATCAGATATTTTCTCAGATCGGCGTGTAGATATCACCAGGGCCGTTTTTATGCACATGCAGGCAAGCCAGCTAGGCAAATGCCTATGTTCTGTCATGTCACACACACACGCACGCATGGGGTGCTTTTCACTGCGCTAATCACTGGTCACTAGTCACTGCTAATGACTATACGCAGCAAATCAGGCCGGAACCCAGGCTACTGCATATCACCCCTGTTGATTACATTGTGAGTTGTGGGAGTTGAAACTGCATGCCCCAGATGTCTACTGTCTCGACAAATTTGAGCTGTATTCACTGAATAACTACACGTTTTTGTAATTGTCACTTTTTTGATGTTTGCAAGGTTTCAGTTAAACCTTTTAACCCATTAAAACTGCAAAGCGTCTGAAAGTGTGAGAACTGATTTAGCATTTTGTAGAATCAGCCTCAGGTCTTAAACTGTGAAATGTTACTTGCTTTAAGCTCTTCATTATGCGGTCTCATCATCTCCTTCCAGACTGTCCATGCATCTCAACAGATGAAGTGGTTAAGAGCTTTGTTGTTGGTGCGTGTTGTGGAAACGTGTTGCATCTCACTTATCAGAGTTCCACTGAGGCGCTCCTATAAATAACTGCTTTAAGTGGCCGGAATGTCACAGCTAGGAGACCCCTGCATTGGAGGGCAGGGATGATTTTCCATTGTAAGCAACATAGCAAGACCTGCTGAAGCAATATAGGAAGCAGTTACACGCGGTCTGTATCACTAATAGCCAAAGGCTAGAGAAAACATTAAGGTTAGGGTTACATAAGGACCATACACGGGGATGGATAGACGGGGAAAAAAAGGTAATTCTTTGACACGTGGCAGTGTGTATACAGCATTTTGTGCTGATTGGCGCAGCGGTTTGTGAGATTAGCTCACACACACACACACACACAGACCAACCCGTGCCGACCCGGCACGCCATGAAACCCCCCAAACAAATAAATGAAACCAGAAGGTCTGAGCTCATTAATAGCAAGTTTGAGGTTCTTAAACCTTTTCAGGTCAACGGACCCCCAAAGGGACTAGTCCCTACCGCCCAAACCATGTTCAGGTGGGGGTCCGTGCCCAAATACATATAACTTTGGGGGTCCGTTGACCTGAAAATGATTTAAAACTAAATTAAAAAAATGTTCCTGCTATTTTAGCTATTTTTGAATAGCCTTGAATAGCCTATAAAATAGGGTTAGATTGATAATAGGCTACTATAAGTACATTTGCTGGGGACCCCCTGGAACTTCCTCATGTGGTCCCCCGGACCAGTACAGTCTGTACTCTGTACTGTACCCACGGCGGGATAGAAAACCACCTGCACTTCTCCCTCCACCACCCAGTCCATTTATTCCCTCCTGCTGTTCATCTCATAAAGGGAAAATGCAACCGGCGAGTTGACCACCCATTCTCTCCTTTTCTAAAAATGGGAGAGAATGAGATTTTTGGAAGGGGTCCACTCCCCCCAAATGATCAAAGCGTATTTTTTGAGAGCAGGCCCATTTAATCTACTTTAATTGTCATACTCTGGTTCTATATGCCAAAATAGTTCTTCTGCATGGATGAGCGGAGTGGTGGGTGTCATGTCCTCACTCACCCCGGTTGTCCTCTTTGTCTCCGTCCATCCCTCTCCTCCTCTCTTTTAATCTGTTCTCGGTTGAGGGCACCAGCTGACATCCACATTATTTCTCTTCTCCCGTCATCCCTCTCTCATACACCTCTCAGCTGTCTGTCTCTCTCACTCTGCTCTTGCACATTTTGACACTGATGCTAAGTGATATTTGTGTAGTGTACCTGTGTAAAGGAGGTTTATTATACTGCCGTTGTTCCTGTATACAGTACTTGTTTTTTATTTTGGAGTTTTATTTGTATTATCTTGTGTTAGAACAGTCTCTGCATGGAATATGTCCCATCAACATTTCACTGCGTGTTCCTGTTTAAGTATAGCGACAAATACTTATCTTGTCTCTCTGTCTCTCTCTCTCTCTCTGTCTCTCTCTCTCTCTCTCTCTCCCATTTATCTCTGTCCTTTCTTTTCCTCCCCCTTCCTCTCACCTCCCCTCTAACATCCCAGCATGCACCGTGCTTGGCGCCCCTCTCCACCCCCCGCAGCAGTAAAAGCATTGTAATCATAGATACCACAGTGTTGTTGGCTGCTGACAGATTGTGCCGTTTTCAAACCACATGAGATGATGACGCGTGCACACACCTTCGACACTGTCACCGGCACCAAATAAAACTCCCGCCTCATTAAGAGATGCCCCGCACGAAATATCTGCTATCTGAGCGAGCAGAGCGGTGGTCGTCACCAGCCCTTTGTCCTCCCCTCCGGGAAGCCGTGCCGGAGCTTCCCGGAGGGGAGGACAAAGGGCTGGTGATGACCCTCTGCCCTGTCAGATATCAGATATTTCGTGCGGGGCATCTCTTAACGTTAATTGCCTTGTCGTTTAGCTCTCTAAAGCAATGGTTCCCAAACTTTTTTATATCAAGGACCCCCAAAATGATACTCATTAGCCTGCGGACCCCCCATTTGAAAATACATGCCAAGGACCCCCATAAAAGAAGATTTTCTATGGCTCTAGGGCCCGGTTTGACATGAATTAGGCTACAGTCCCCTATTTAATGGCATTTCTATCTCTGGGACCCCAGAGATGAAACTTAATTTAACTCTGACGGGTCAATTTGGTTCCATTTGTACATTCTCAGAGTTACAGACCCACAAGGGTCCATTTGATTCCTACCTATCATTTAGCTGGGGACCACCTGGAACTCCCTCAAGGACCCCTAGGCGTCCCGGACCCCACTTTGGGAACCACTGGTCTAAAGGGTATGGTCACACATACGTGAACGGGAGTAGCCAATGCATGCAGAGGTGTCTAGTGTGGAGTTCAACATAGTTGAACACACCAACACACTGCAACTCATGTGGCAGATTGACTGTGTGACTGAACGCCAGAAGGCTGATATCTCCCAGTCTTAGATAAATCCATCGTAGCACAGATGTTTTCCTGGTTATGATGTAGCCCAGGTAGAAGTATAAAGCATATCAGCATTAAGGAGGCACTGATGGCAACTATAAATGTATACTGTAAAAGTTTTTTTGCTTTTGACCGTTTGACTGTTGTACATTAATGATTCAAAATCTGACATCGTCCTCTTTGGCCCCCCAAATTCCATCCCGCCTTCCAGTCACAGCTTGGCAACCTGTCCAATAACATCAAAGGTGTAGCCCGTAATCTAGGCGTGATGTTCATCATTTAATCAGCAAGTGACTAAGGTTGTACAATCCTGTTTCTTCCAACTCCGTAATATAGCAAAAATCTAATCATTTATCTCATTCTCTGACCTTGAAAAGGTAATCCATATGCTTTCACTCTATTCCGGACTCAATAAAACTATCAACCGTCTTCAAATGGTACAGAACTCAGCAGCCAGATTACTGACCAACTCCGACCAGAAGGCGTGACCACATTACTCCTGTCATTGCCATCCCTCCACTGGCTGCCTGTTCATTTTAGGATTGAAGGATTTTAGTGAATTAATTATCACTTTTAAGGCACTACATGGCTTGGCCCCCATCTATATCAAAGATATGCTGGAGCCTCATAGGCCAACGCGTAGCCTTAGATCGGCAAGCAAGGCTCTCCTGGAAGTTCCGGCTACCCAGCTCATCACCATGGGTGACCGGGCTTTGGGCCGATTCATACTCCTATTTTAGAGCCGAATAAAAGTCGGTTCGGCTCTGTAGAGCCTACAATGTGACGTCATTTGAGGTTCGGGGGTGGGTGGGTACCGTCCTAAAGTCGGCTCTTCGGTGCTACTGACAATTTCTGATGAGCTGAAATCATTTCGGCACTACAGCGGTAAAATAGGAGTATGAATGGGCCCTAACTCGGCCCGTCCACCTAAGCTGTGGAATGCCTTACCAGAGGCCCTAAGACACATTAGCCTACTGAGTTCTTTTAAATCACAGCTAAAAATGCACCTGTTCACGGTGGCTTTCACTTGATTTATTGATTTTGTGTTCACCTGTTTACTTGTTTTATTCTACTGCACTGCATTTTATTCTGTATTGGAAAGCACTTCGTAACATTCTTTTGAAAAGTGCTTTATAAATAAAGTTTATTATTATTATTATTATTATTATTAGACCTTGGTCACCAGGGGAACGTACTGTAAATGTTAACATGTTAGGATAGAACAGCTGCGCCACCAGAGCTCCCTGAGAACCACGATGCGACACATTGTGAGCTTGTAGATCTGCTATTTTCAAAAGATTTGTAAATGAAAACCTGAAATGGGACATTCTGCATAAATAGTACTTTTGATACCAATACTTTTGTATTGTATTCAAGTACATTTTTAATTCCGGCCATTTACTTTTGCACATTGCGGTATTGATACTTTTACTTAAGTAAAACATTTGAGTACTTTTCCCACCACTGGAAGTTGAGGAGTGCATTATGCACCTGCCTGGTGCTCGTATTAGGCTATTTTTATTGGTCAGTTCAGTGGAATAGGAAGGAGTAGGAGAGGATTACATTCAACATAGGATTAGTATGATCCAAACATAAGCTTTGTGTGTTTGTTGTGGTAAACCCACTAACTGTACTGTAGCCTACTTTCTAGTGGTTCACTTGGAACGGCTCTGTTGCTAGTATAATGTTATGTGGTCTGTTTACATTGTGATTCCCTTCATTCTCATATCTGATTGTCATTATGTTCAGCTTCTGTATGCTGTTATGGCTGGCTCTGAGGACGTCACAAAAAGGGGGAAACCACACCGGAGATCAATCCAGTTATGTTTTATTTACATTAGGTGAAAAATGTATTAATTCAATCAAAGTTTCCAACTTAAATTGGCATGCTTTGTAACCAAAACAAACAAACACTATTGAATAAGGATGCTCTCCTGCAGGCTGTGGATAAATGGAGATCTGAAGCATTATGAGAGCAGGTCTCATAAATAGTGTTTTTGAAGACACTGGCCAGGTGTCTCCCCTTCCACTAATCACCTCTGGCTCCACCCTCCAATCCAGCACTGCAATGGACTGGTTAAAGGCACAGCCGTACACACAGAACCCCAGAGTAGACTAAAGGCCCATGGGGTGCCGTCACAATGCCCATACAAAGACTCTGCCGTGACTGTACAGTCGCACGGGAGTGTTTAAACAATGAGGAGTGAGTGAGTGAGTGAGTCAGTCAGTCAGTCTATTTGTGTCTCTGCCAGGCTGCTAATGGCCAACATACATAACCCCTTTGTTTCCCACACCTGTAAATTGTATGGTTATACAGTTTTTCTCAAGCCATGAGATTAAAGTGTGAAATTCAGGACACGCGTGCTCAAATGCAATTATGGCACGTGAGCAAATCGGCGAGGCACGAGCGAGGTGCGAGCGCACCGTTGGATTAGATGTGTTCAACTTTGTATGAACGCTATGGTGTTTGTTTAGCTAGGCTTAAACAAATCTGTTTACTAGCTGGCATGTTTACTTTCTAGTTGGTGGTCCAGAGTAGAAGAGCCAATAACCACAGCGATGACTCACAATCCGGTGGCTTTGTGTCGTGCACGTTATAATGACCTCTGATGGCACTGATGGCACGGTGGTAGCTGAAGCACTTGTTAAAGTTATACAGCCATCATTTTAATTATCCTGGAGACCAGGCTGGAAAATAACTAGAGCGCGATCTGTGCCAGATTGTTGTGCCCGATGCTGATCCTGAATTTGGAGAGGCCTAGACCAGTGGTTTTCATACTTTTTAATATCAAGGACTCCACCATAACATGAGCGTGTACTAGTGGAACAACGTGATAGGAACACTTATGTTCTATTTTATTTTTTATTTTATTTATTTTTTACAGAAGATTGAGGATCGAAAATACAAATTGACAAGAATTACAACATGTTAATAGAAAAGATAATGTATAAACAAACGCAAACTAAATTTGACTGATATTGTGTCAAAAAGTGCAAAATCTATTTTGTGACACATTGTAAGCTCTATCTATTTGTGAACATTTCTGAAAATGTGTCACCTCTGAAGAATATACATTATATATTTTTTTTAATGGGGACACAGTGGGCTGTATTTTGCGTGTCTTAAAGGTTTTATGACATTCATTTTCATTTCTTTTTCTTTTTCTTTTTTCTTTTAGGTTTTATGACCTCAATTACACCCAAAAAACCTGAACTTTGAACATTCAGTGGATTTTCTGTGGTCTGAAGTTTTCTTTGGGGTTTGGAAGGCCTTTGAGCTACAATGAAAACAGGCAACACAGTGAAACAGTGACATCTGCTGGCAAATCCCATTGACATAATATGGGATTTGCAGTAAGTGATGTCACTTACTGCCGGCAAATCAGAGCACCTGTTTGAGCCAGAAAACCCCAGATCACAGAACATCTACTGAATGTTAAAAGTTAATGTTTTTTGGGTGCAATTGAGATTAGAAAACCTACAAAAAATAAGAACAATTCCAAAACCTTTTTTTTAATGTCACAATCCCTTTAAGTACCAGGTCTTATTCCCTAACTTGAGTAAACTAAAGACCTGGAGGCGTGATCAATGCCATTTTGGCCAAAGATCACGCCACCAGGTCTTTAGTTTACTCAAGTTAGGGAATAAGACCTGGTACTTAAGACACGCAAAATACAGCCCAGTGACTGTAGGATTGCCGATCAAAAACACTGAATAATGCCTAATATATTATAGGCCAAACCGATATATCTGCCTGGCCCTAAAAATAACTCATTCCACCCAGTCAGTCTTCTAGTAGATTTTGCCTACACAGTATGTCTGCTATTCCAGCCATCAGGTCACCAAGCAGCCACCCTCTCTGGAGGATGTTGTTGGATGGTGTTGACAATGGCCAGGGAATGTAGGAATGGACCGATCTCATTGTTCAATTCCCTCTGTCATTCATTATTGTGTCACTACTGCCAACCAGATGGCTCTCTTATCTCTTTGATTCACACTGAGAGGTTTTTCCTGAGTAGATGCCAACATTCAAGGACAAAGCTGCCGGGTGGCAGTGGGTGTAACATGTGCCGCCCGTGGAAGCCATGCAAAGGATGTACACATGCGCTCTCTATCTCTATCTCTATCGCTGTCTCTGTCTCTCTCTCTCTCTCTCTCTCTCTCTCTCTCTCTCTCTCCATCAGATCTTAAATTAGATGCTATTACTATGTTTACATTTTTAGACGTCGATGGTCCAGCCAGGGAAAATAACCTAATGCACAGCACAGTTCCATTTTTCCACCTTAAGCCAGTTTTTCCCATGTGTACAGTACATTTACAGTACATTGCCATCACAATTGCATGTGATGCACAGTTCAATGTTCATTATGTACTGTGTCATGTATTTTATTACCGGCCTTATTTTTATTAGCCTAGACTTTTTGCCCTTTAATTGGTCTACTGTCAATACTTGTGATGCTGTAATGTTTGAAGAAGCCAGAAGAACAAAAATCTATTTTACTCTTAGTTAACTGTACACACAAGATTTATCTCTCTCCCTTTCTCCTACTGTGGTTCAGCTATTTTCAGATGGGGGTCCGCAGCCTAATACCCAATTTGACATGAAAACGTGCGCACACACACACACACACACACACACACACACACCCACTCTCCTCTCACCGGTCGTAGACTCCTGATGCTGCTGTTGCGGATGGAGTCCATCAGGCTGTCGTGAGTGGACCTGAGCGGGGTGGAGGGCCTGCTGGCCTCCTCCAGCGTGCCCACGGGCCTCAGGGTGCTCTTCAGCTCCCTCAGGATGCTGCTCGTCTCCTCCTGGACCTTCTCCTTCTTGGCCTTCTTCTTCCCTTTCTTCCCCCTGGACGCCCTGGGCGCCGGCGCCCACGTGCCCACCTCCTCCTCGTGCGCCCGGATCACCTCTGCGATCTTCCGGGTGGGATTATTCTTCTTCTTCTTTGAGGGAGGCGCCGGGGGAGGGGGTGGGGGAGGTGGAGGAGGAGGGGGAGGAGGAGGCGGGGGAGGAGGGAGAGGAGCGGGAGGAGTGTCTTTCCTCGCGGGTGGAGCAGAGCGGCCAAGTTTCGGAGAGTTGTGGGGAGATGAGCTGTGCGTTCCCTTCTGTGAAGAACAAGAGAGAGAGAGAGAGAGAGAGAGAGAGAAATGTAACGCACATCCTCCATTGGTGCTGAGCCAAAACTGTAGAAACGGTAAACAATAAAAAGAAAGCAGGGGCTCGCAACTCACTTTAAGATGCTCCAAACTTTATTTAGCGACAGGCAGGCAGAAAATACAACGTTTCATGGTCTTTGTCAAGTATATGAATATACTATCGCCCAGGCGGTGGCGTAACCGTCTGGGCACCCGACTGGTAATCCAGTCGCAGTGTGCCGCGGGTTCGACTCCCGAGCCCGACACGGCCTTTACTGCATGTCTTCCCCCATCTCTCTCCCGTTTCCTGTCAGCCTACTGTCTGTCCCTTCAAAAAATCAATAAAAGGCGTAAGCCGCAAAAATATATATAAAAAAAAAAGTATATGAATATACTTGACAAAGACCTGAAAATACAACGTTTCATGGTCTTTATCAAGTACTGTATATACTTGAGAAAGACGTGAAAATACAACGTTTCGACCTCACAGTCTTTGTCAAGTATTGTATATGAATATACTTGACATATATCCTTCTCTAAAGGACCAAGTCTGTTTGATTACATATTTACCAGTGCAGTGGTGCGCAGGTTAGTGGCTCCATCTGGCGCCCCCTGCTGTTGCTGCTGTCTCTGTTCCTGCAGACGTCTCTGTCTCTGGCGGTCCTGGTTCCTGGTCAGGATGCCCGTCATGCTCATCCTGGGACCAGGCAGGTGGAACTGGTAGCCCAGCTTGATCACCGTGTGGTTCTCTCTCAGGAGCTTCACCATCTCCATCTCCACCTGTCGCACAGAGAAAGGTCAAGGTCCAATTACTAAAAGAATGGCTGCAAACTGACCTGGGAAGGCCTCGGGGTCCCCCAGAATGAAGTTACTAATGTGAGGGAAGTCTGGAGCTCTCTGCTGGAGCTGTTGCCCTCGCGACCTGACTATGGATATGCGGTTGAAGATGGATGGATGCAATAGGCTCTATGCACACAGAATAACTCTTACTACTTTCGGGCCCCTTCCCTACTTCCTTACTGTCATCATGTTACCGATGTACTAATTCATTAAGGCTCTGTTCGATTCTGGTCAAACAGAGTCAGGGTGCCGACTATTGCCGACAGTCGGTAAGTCTGCTGGTCGGTCGGTAAGTCCGACGGTCGGTTGGTAAGTCCGACGGTCAGTCAGTCGGCCATTTCTCAACCGTTTTGGACGGGGATGGGCTTGTTGGAATCGTGCCGCCCCCCCCTGGGCGTGTTTTTGGGGGTCTGACATCACAATGATGCACGACCTCTCCCTTTATTAGCCAATTGATCACACCTGATCACCCCCAACGGTGTTCTAGTTCTATTAATACTCTGTAACATGGTTCTAGTATCCTTGACAAAGAGAACCCTTATCAATGATTCTTTGGTTAAAACAAGTTGCATTTTTTTATTTAAGTTAAAGGCAAAGCCTAGTAATCATTGCTGTAGATTGTTTGGTCAGCCGGGGCAGACCAAGGCGCAGTTGGATGAAACACATCGACTCACTGGCCTTGAAACGTCTCGGGATCCCCCAGGAGAAGTCACTAATGTTGCTCTGGAGAGGGAAGTCTGGAACACTCTGGTGGAGCTGTTGCCCCCACGACCCGACTACGGATAAGCGGTTGAAGATGGATGGATGGATATATATATATATATATACTTGTAAATACAGTAGGCCTATATATACTGTATTTACCGTGGAACCTGCAAGTGGACAGCTAAATGCCTAATGACAATGATTGTGTCAAACTGACCTGTGCTCCACACATGTGTCTCTGGTTGTGGAAGCGTAGTTCCGTCAGGGTGTTGTTTCCCGGCAGGGCCTGGACCAGCGCCATCACACCTTTCCCGGTCACGTAGTTGGACTCGATGTTCAGGCTGACAACGGAGGCGTTCTCTCGCAGCATCTTGCCGACGGCCAGCGCCACAGGGTCGTCGGCTCGCGTGTTCGCCAAGCTGAACACTTTCACGTGCGTGTTGGAGCACAGCGCCTCGGAGAACCGGATCAGAGTTTCCTATAGGAGTAGAGGTAGATAAACAAATGAATAGAGCAAGACCGATATATCAGTTTGGTCGATATATCAGCCTTTATTTGACTATTTGGGCGTCATCCGTATCGGCAGCTATAGGGGCAGCGCCAGTGTGCCGTGCATTTCTATGGTCCAGACACACAAAAGGGGAGTCCATACAAATAAAATAGAAACATTGATCAAATCTTTTGAAATGTATTAGACAATTTTCATTGCACCAAGATATCGCCATAATCGGTGGCCTAGGACACTCCAAAACTGCAACCATCATGGTCCCCGATGAAAATCTGGCATCGGTAAGGCTCTACAAATTAAGTTAAATTAAATAATAATGGGAGATTTTGAAATCCGAACTGGATCATAGTTTGTTACAAACTGGGGGGTTGTAAATTAATTAAAACAACCATTGCCGGCCTGGGCCATGGCTCAGGCACCTTGGCTGGTAATCCAGTCTGCAGGCACTAAATCGCGGCGAGTTGGTAAACTGCGAGTTCTCCGGATACCCCATTGCCTATCTAAGATCCTACCCGACAGAGCCTCACACTGTACCTAATACTTCCTCCTACACACTGTCATTCCAACTGTAAATAACACTACTGGGGACTGGCTTATGATTCATAGACCTTTCAATAATGTACTACAAAGTCTTCCAAGAATGTGTGAACTCTGTGCTGTGTGCGTGTGTGTGGTTTCTAAACTCACTGATCTTCCATTCACTTTTTTTAAGGTAATTTTAGTTACTCCACAATGGGCGGGGGGGGGGGGGCTGTTTTCTTGGAGAGCACTTAAACTTCAAACAACTTCATAATGAATTCCACTTGGACAATAGTATAGTCCCAGATTGTTCACAGCGATGTGGGTGGGGTTTACAGGCTTCATTGTTTGGTTTGGCACAAGCCACGTGTTGAAGAATGCTTCCCTGGGTGTCTCAGCCAGAGGTGTCAGTCCAGCAAAAAAGAAAATGGGGGAGACCACAAATTAAATAAGTTACCACTTAAAAGCCCCATTTCCAAAATAGGGATGCCAGGTTCTTCGATGTCTCCCTTTTGACTGATACCTGTCCATTTAAACTCTAAACGGGGCCTGCCCCAGTTATTTGTGCAGCCACGCCCGGCAACCGACGGAAATTAGAGTTCCGAAAATTAAGGCCCGGCCCTACCTGGGCCCTCATCAAACCCTGTACACTCAAGACACTGCCCCCGCTGCCACCCTTAGATCTCCATACGGAACTGACCTGTTCTGACATTACATATGTTGATCTGACCTCATCAAAACTCATCAAAACTCATATGTACTACTGTAACATATCACATATATGGACAGACATGGATTGAGAGATCAGAGAGCAGATCTGTGAAACCCATATTCATTTGGGGATCCTTGACATGAAAAAGTTTGAGAACCACTGCCTTTAGTAGACATTACGGTACAACATTGAGACGGATGGTAGACAACAGCTGTCTTACCTGTGAGATATCATCGATGTTGTTGAGGTTGACCTCTGTGAGTTCAGGGTCGTTGCTAAGGACTCGCTCCAGGGCGTCGTCCACCACGATGGGGTTGCCGTCGGTGCTAGCGTCGGCCGGCGGAGGAGGCGGAGTCAGCAGCCTCTGAGGCTCCGCCCTCTGCGGCTTCAGGAGCGTCTGGGGGGTGCTGACCCGCGGTGGTGGCACGCCAGAGTCCTTTGGTGGCTCGGATTTCACTTTATTGTCCTCTGTCTCTTCCTCCTCCTCTTCCTCTTCTGTTTCTGCTTCCTCTTCTTCCTCACTCTCTTCCTCACTCTCCACTTCTTCCCCTTCTTCTTCGTCCTCTTTTTTCTCTTTTCCGCCTGTGCACGTATTCTTCTCTTTCTCGTTCCCTCCGTCTTTTTCGTCCTCTGCCTCGCTGTTGCTTTCCGTCACACACTCCTCCTCTTCTCCCTCGTCCTGGATTTCAGTTACGTTTTAAAATTAGTCAGTTGATTTTCCATGGTAGAGTATGTTAATACAATCAACTTCAAAGAACTTTATTTTTTCTTTCGGAAACTTCTTTTGTGCAGTGGTAGAGACAACAGAAATCACAGTACACACAAACAGTTACTATATAAAATATCATAAAAACAACTTTTTAAGAGAAACTACTTAAAAGCATAATATATTATTATATATTATAGGATTCCAACGAGGAGGGGGGGGGGGGGGTTCAGCCTAGGTGTTCAAGAGTCTGATGGAGGTGGGCACAAAGCTAGCTGAGCCCCTTTTAGTGAGTTTTGATGCTCTGTATCGCTGGCCTGAGGGCATTAGTTCGTAGTGGTTATGGAGGGTGTGTGTGTTGTCCTCAACTATTTGAGAGGCCTTCTTTATTGTCCGTTTTTTATGGATGCTGCTGAGTGACTCCTGGTCCCTCCCAACAATACATTTGGGATGAGACATTTACAAACTGTGTCTCGACTGAACATGACCTTTGACACGATTTTAAGTATCTCGTCTCGTCTAAAGTTACTGCCTTTTCTTGAACCTTAGCTAGGGGGAGCATTTGCCAAAAATAGCTGATCGACAACCTCACACGACGTGAGATTTGACGTAGATGGAAACAAGAGTGGACCAATTAAGTACAGAGCCTGGTCAACTAAGTATTAGTTTACTAAGTATAGAGGATTACATGGTTAAACCATTCCTCATATTTCATCTTTGCAGGGAGAATTACAAACTTATTTCTCCACATTTTTCCCAAAACAACAAATCCATGTTATCACCCACACTGACCGGCTTGGGACTTCCCCCTTCTCCTCCTCCTGCTCGCTCCTCTTCCAATAGTTTCTGCGTCTCGCTCTCCCAGTACTTGGTCAGGGCCTCTCGGCTGAAGGTCCCCGTGGGCGTCTTGTCCGTCTGGTCCCTCTGTCTCAGGCCGATGGGGACGTTGTCGTCCGGGTCGATGTCCACCAGCTCCTTCTCCAGTTCGGCCAGCTCCTCCGGGCTGAGGGAGGCAAGGAGTTCGTCCTCGTCGATGTCTTCGTACTTACTGAGCTCTCGCCGGTACCCAAATTCCATGGTTCGAATAAGATGAAATGACAATTTGAATTCTTCCGGTTCAAAAGTAGAATGTGCAAATTGTAAAGTAGAGACAGCAGCAAAATTATTATTTTTATAGTATTATTATTTTTTCTGCAGAAAGCCCACGTAAAATGAGTCGTTGATGTGCAGAAAAAAATACAGAATGAGTTTCAGCGTTCCCCCTTGCTGTTGGGACGATCCAAAGGTACGGGGAGTTCCTCAAGTCCAATCAAGATGCCTCCTCTCTGGGGCAATTGTCTGCTCAAATCAGCCTCTGTCCCAACAAGTCCCAGGCAAAGATTCTCCCACTCCAGTTTAAACTGGATGTATGCCGTAGGCAGACCCAGCTAACTCCGGGGAGTGTGTGTATGTGAGTGGGACAGTGTAGTGTATGAGTCTGTCCACTCTGCTATCTAATCTCTCCAGCTGCTGTTTAGGCCTTAAGAGAGGGATCAGAGAGGAGCATAGCAAAGCGCCAGCCCGGGTGATGCAGGGTCTTTATTTAGGGATGCGCAGCTCTGAGAGGCTGATCCACAAAAAGCCGGTGAGGTCAGCCCAACCCCATGCACCCCACATACTCAACCTGGCAACCATATGCTGTCAGCACACCGTGACTGGGCTTTGTTAACGGCCAAAAAATAGACCAGGCAGATCCTGTCCCGTTACTGAAAGGTCACTGGTTTGATTTCCGTTCTCAAAACTTGTACTTAAGTACAGTAACGAAGTAGCCTAATTGTACTTTACGTTACTTTACACCACTGAATACTATACTGTACATACTTACTTAACCAGGGCCCCAGGAGTATATATGTCACGCTCTGCCCCTCTGCCTTTGATTTGAGAAGTTATTATTGTGGTCACTGAACACTTATACTATTTACAGTAGCCTATAGGCCTACTACTACTACTATACTTCTGTTATTTCAGGATGTTCTGTATTATGCCATGTGTTCCTGTTCTGTTTGGTTTCGTTATAACTAGACCCCGTTACCCCCTGACGTAACACGCACGCACGCACGCACGCACGCACACACACACACACACACACACACACACACACACACACACACACACACACACACAATCAAGACCGAAGCATTTGCAGCTGGCTGGTGTTGTTAATTACCTGGCTTGCGCTGCGCAGCTGAAGAAGAAGAAGAAATGCGTTCTGGTAAATCAAGTTTACCAAGGGTAACTGGACTAAGCATCAGATACTTGTTTACAGCCAGGCCCACATGGAGCATTTCATGGTAGTGGTTCAATGCCTTGTCCAAGGGCACTTCAACGGTGGTAATTTTAACGTGTCGGACCGCTGATTCGAACTGGCGACCTTCCGATATCTAGCCCGCTCCGCAATCCACTCGGCCACCGCTGCCACATAATAGCGCTGGTTAACACAGCCTACTAAATAAATACTAATCCTACACCCTGTGGATTTGACTTTGCAAAGCGTGGACGAATAATGGACAAGGACAATGTGAGTTGGCTTCAATTCATCATGTCTTGTCTTTAGTTGAAACTGTGACGCTGGATGTGTGACTGAACTTGATGTCGAGAGAGAGAGAGAGAGAGAGCTGCTGCTGCTCTCCCGTCTCGAGTCAGCAGCTCTATACAAAAACGGTGTTTTACCGGATTTTGACGTTTGTGTTAAATAACACTATAAACCGTCCGCCATTACCCTTTTCATGTCACGCACCACCCCCTGCAGGTCGTCCACGCAATAAGGCCTATAGTTTGGGAAAGCCTGCTTTTATTTATGGTGTCGTCCACACAGTTAACAGTTTTGTATTGAGTTGTGCTTGAAATGTTAGTTCTCCAATCTGTTAAAAAAAATCTTCAATCAATCACACTATAGCTGTTTAAAAAATGCATTAGCTATTATCAAAGCTAAATACATACCAGTTCTGGTTCCTGGTCCACTGTGTAAGAAACACTGTCTATAATACCGTATACGTACTGTGAACCATCAACCAATTAACCCATCAATTAGATTATTAGAACATCAGTATTATATTATTCTATAGCAGGGATAGTGGTTCTCAAATATATGATAGCCTACTGTAGTACCACGACCCCATTCATGGGGGAGTGTTCAGTTGTTTTGTTTTTGTTTGGCATCCCACACTTCATTTATAGTGCAATAATTACAAAGATGAAATTAAGCATATTTGAAAATAGAGAACACATTATCAGCCTTAAAAACATGCCTATTTATTGGACAGTAATGCTGTGATTCCTGTTGATTTATGTCTTATCAATTAGCTTATATACTGTAGCTACAGAAAAGTGTTTCTGTAAAAACCTTTTTTTTTATGTTTTGAAATAATTAAAAACGAAATGTAGGAAACAAAAAATATAAAGGGACCCATAACAATGTGTCTGCGACCCACAAATGGGTCCCAACCCAGAGTTTGGGAACCAGTGTTGTAGTCGGAGTCCCCATGTCAAATAGTAAAAATATGTTTAAAACAATTGTTATCATCCACATCTACAGTTCACAGGTCATGTGGAAGAGCAGAGGTCAGTGTAGAGGTCATACTCTCGATATGTTAGATAGTTCTTCACTGTGGGCGGGAAGGGAACGGCCGCCATGGCGTCAGGGTTGTTTAGCGTACGAGGGGACATGTGACCTCGGATAACCAATCGGCACAGGTGCTGCAGGGACCGTGGTTGTCCTGGAATCACAGATGTACAGTTAACCAATTTAATTGATTATATTTTTTTAAATCGATCATTTTGATCAAATAATCGATTAGTAATCGATCCCTATTCTGGACATGTCATTCTACGCGAAAAGTTAAAGAATTCATGACGAATGGTCGATCGGAGCTACAGCACAAGCTCGCAATGCGACATGCTGTGGCCTTGTAAATCTGCTATTTCCGAATGACGGAGAACATTAGGCTAGCAAGTCAATATAAGAATGTTTGGTGCTACGTGCTATGAAATGTACAGTAAGAAGCTAATTGGTTGTTCTGTCTGTCCATCAAGTCAATGAATGAGTCACACCTGTGTACTGTGATATACTGTATCAATAAATGTTTTGATAGTTTTGTGGGGGGGATGCGTTCTTACCCAGAATGTCCCATATTTCAGCCCACTCTGGTTTGTTCTCTAGCAGACGCTGGAGGTCTGGACAGAGCCGGACCTTCCCCACATAGTCCAACAGTATCCTCACCAAGCCACCTATCAGGTCAGCCAGCGACTTCACTGACACAAACTCACAGAACTACACACACACCCACAAGCACGCACCCATGCACCCAGACACTTGTAAGAGAATACATGACCCCTATACCATAGTTCTCAAACATTTTAATTTCAAGGATTCCCATAACTCTGAGAGTGTGCAAATGGAACCAAAATGGACGGGTTCATTTGGACCCCACCTCAAGGAATCCTGAGGGGTCCCTGGATGGCCATTTTGAGAATGAGAACGTAAGAAATGGCAAATTAGTTTAGGGATAAGGGTTAAGGGGTGGCGCAATTGACTATATTCACACAGCGGCCATTTTGCTCTCACGTCATACTTGCGGGTTGGAAAGAAATTCCACCCCAACAGGGCCGGCGTGTGAATATGGTGAATGGGCCACATGGCTCTGCAAGGCTTACTTGTATGTACTACTATACAGAATCATTGATATACTGTAAGGATGCAGTGATTAGATCTACATACTGCAATGGTGTCAGGCTCGCTGTAGAACTGGTAGGCCTGGTTATGACATGCCACCCACGCAGGGTCTGTTTCCTCACTTTCACCATGACAACACTGGAAACACCTGTCACCAGAGGGTGGAGTGCAGGCCAAAGTCATTACATGAAAGTGTGTGTCAACTGTCAAGTGTGTATCAAATTGGCTACTTTGGTACACTCAGAGTGAAATGGACTGTGTAGGTGTTATAAACTTGTGAAAGTGGTATCCTTGCCCAGGCCGTAGCGTAACGGTCTGGGCACCGGACTGGTGATCCAGTCGCGGTGTGCCGCGGGTTCGACTCCCGGACCCGACACGGCCTTTACCGCATGTCATCCCCCCATCTCTCTCCCGTTTCCTGTCAGCCTACTTTCTGTCCCTTAAAAAATCAATAAAAGGCGTAAGCCGCAAAAAAATATCTTAAAAAAAAAAAAAAAAAGTGGTATCCTTAACTGTAGGATGCAAAAGATTATTTTAATAGGAAACATTTCGAACTGACACAGAGGTCGAACATTCTATAAAAAGTGGGAAAAGTGGGATCTCTTCTCTCAGCCTAGCGATATTGCAATAGGATTTCATCGAATGTATTTTGTAATATGAAAAATGCAGCCTTGTCTTTTTGCTTTTTGTCTTTGTCTTCTTTTCTTTTTTTTTAACTTTCCGTATAGTCTTGTTTGTTGTTTTTCTTGTCTGTTTTTTCCTTCAATAGAAATTAAGTGGAAAAAAATATATATATATATTTGCATCATGGCTACAAGCTGTGCGACCTCTCTTTTAATTGTTATACCTTTGCGCCATGGTCAGCACCTCAGCACTACTGGTGTGTGCCCTTCCAGCCTGTTTTGTGTAGGTGTTATAATACATACTTGTGAGCGTGGTATCTTCTTATGTAGGTGTTATAAACATACTTGCGTACATGGTAGTAAGTAAGTGTAAATTTTGTTGACTAAGACTAAAAGACTAAGGTTTCTGATATTTAGTCGTCTAAGACTAAACAATTTCAGGAGACTAAATAGGACTAAGAATAAATGGTGTGTTATTCAAAAGACAAAACCAAAATCTGCTGAAAACATGAACACTGGTGTAGCTGTTATAAACCTACTTGTGAGCGTGGTACCTGGTGCAGGTGTTTTAAACATACGTGTGAGCGTGGTACCTGGTGCAGGTGTTTTAAACATACGAGTGAGCGTGGTACCTGGTGCAGGTGTTTTAAACATACGAGTGAGCGTGGTACCTGGTGCAGGTGTTTTAAACATACGTGTGAGCGTGGTACCTGGTGCAGGTGTTTTAAACATACGAGTGAGCGTGGTACCTGGTGCAGGTGTTTTAAACATACGAGTGAGCGTGGTACCTGGTGCAGGTGTTTTAAACATACGAGTGTGCGTGGTACCTGGTGCAGGTGTTTTAAACATACTCGTGGGCGTGGTACCTGGTGCAGGTGTTTTAAACATACGTGTGAGCGTGGTACCTGGTGCAGGTGTTTTAAACATACGTGTGAGCGTGGTACCTGGTGCAGGTGTTTTAAACATACGTGTGAGCGTGGTACCTGGTGCAGGTGTTTTAAACATACTCGTGGGCGTGGTATCCGTGGTTGAGCAGCAGTCGCAGCATGACGGGGTCTCTGAGGCAGTACTGCAGGGCCGTGGGGAACGTGGTATTACTGAACCCAATGAAATAACTGTTCACATCCGCTCCGTACGACAGCAAGAGACGCACAATATCATACCTGGAGAGTGAGAGAGGCACGCACGCAGCCACGCACGCAGTGGGAAATTGTCCATGTCTGTTTCTCAAATTATAGCCCACACACACACACACACACACACACACACACACACACACACACACACACACACACACACACACACACACCTCTCTGCTCGTATGGCCACCAGTATGCATGCTATAGGATCCAGATCAGTCCGGCTGCCAGCTGCCAGTAGCATCTCAGCACAGGTCACATCTCCGTTCGATACAGCAAAGAACAGAGCACTCCTCCTCATGTCTCCATAGTTCCCTGATATAACATGTGAGTTTAATTAATGTGAGTTTAATTAATGTGTGTGCGTGTATGCGTGTATGCGTGCGTGCGTGTGTGTGTGTGCGTGCGTGCGTGTACCAGAGGAGTTATCGTCCAGCACGGCGTTCACATCGAATCCATTCTCTATGAGCAGCTGCAGACACATGGCATGTGTTCCGGATGCAGCACCGTGGACCGGACTCTGTCCTGACTCCCGGATTGATCTCTTGGCGGTCAGAGGTATCAGAGTCCTCAGAGCTCTGTGGGGGACAGACGAGACACATGAGGACGGACGGACCGACAGACGGACACAGAGTGGAAGACAAGCAGAGGACACTTAAGTCCCAGCTACGCCACACTGTTTGCAAAGAGGACCACACTCCTCCCTAACAGAGCAGAGAGAGAGAGACTGTAGGAGGGGGGGAGAGAGAGAGAGAGAGACTGTAGGAGGGAGAGAGAGAGAGAGAGAGAGAGAGAGACTGTCGGAGGGAGAGAGAGGAATTTTTGAAGCTTAATAGTGAAGAAGGAATCTCTGTTTCTGCTGGACATTTTAAATGACAGAGGGAAAGATGTCACACAGATAGTGGGGAATTTTCCCTTCCCTTGGAGGATTGTGCTGTTTCCATCTAACCCAGCAAAATGTGATGGTAGTAGCAGTAGCAGACTCACAGATAGTGGCCCTCGTATGCAGCTCTGTGCATGGGCAGCCGGGCGCCGTTGCTGGGCAGGTTGGGGTCAGCTCCATGGCTGAGCAGCAGCTCGATGCAGTCCAGGTGTCCCGCCCCAGCTGCGTCGTACAGAACCGTGTCTCCATTCTTAGCCCTGGCATTCACATTACCCCCTAGTGGCAGACACGGGGCAGAGGCGTACGTTATATACCAGTTAAGCTCCACTTACAAAATAGTGAAGATCTAGCAGATCCACAAGCTCACAACACACCACGATGCAATGCTTTGTGAGCTTGTAGATCTGCTATTTTAATTTCAGAAATTTATTTGAAATTGAAATGAGTATTGTGCATTTAGGTAAGTACAAAGTACAAATTTGACTGAGCAACTTTTAATGTCCATGGTGTGGGTATGTGTCCTGCTGACCGTGCTTTATCAGTACGTCCATGGTGTCTAGGTGTCCGTGCTCTGCAGCGACGGGCAGAGGCGTCACTCCATGGCTGGCTGCAGACGTCACCTTTCCTCCATGACTCAGCAGCAGCTCCATGATGGACGGACTGCCCACCTGCACACACACACACAGGACAGGAGGACAGAGGGAGGGAAGAGAGGACGGGCATCATGCGGAAAGGCAAGGAATGAATTAAGGTAGGAATTAAGGAAGCGTGAAAAAGGAACATCGGTCCGGTCCAAATGGAATCGATGCAGCTCCACTACGCTGTAAAAAAAAAGTTTTCATTTAACTACGATTGTACAAAATTAACTACTGTCCATTAATACATCTCTGAGTTACAAATGGATAAATGAATACTGTGTATTTTACTGTGTCGAAACCAGTAGGATTACATTCACACTGGTCACGTGATTCCAATCACCTTAGCAGCTTCGTGGGTGGCCGTCCATTTGATTGTCTTGATTACACACACCTGCTCCACGATGGCCCCGCCCAAGATGAGACTTTCAACCATCTCATAGAACTTCTGTCTCACGGCTAGACAGACAGACAGACAGACAAGACAGGCAGACAGACAGACAGAGATGCAGAGAGACCGCCGAATTTCATCAATTTCATGGTATATGAATCCTGTCAGAGAAGGTGTCTCACACATTATTATTTTCCAGTAGTGGAGAAAGTACTCAATCATTTTAAAAGTATCAATACTGCAATGTTACAAGTGAAAGTCTGGAATTCAAAATTTACTTGAGTACAAGTACAAACGTATTGGTACTTACAGTACCAAAAGTAGAAAGTACTCATTATGCAGAATGTTCCATTTCACAAGTTTTCAAATGTATAAAAAACATGAAAATAGCAGATCACAATGACCCCTTTTCCACCGGTTGGTTCCCAATGGGAACCGGTTCAGTTCTTTTTGGTTCTTAGTCCATGAGCCAGAGCTCCAACATTGGAATGTTAATTATTAATTGAGTGTGCAAAACTATACCTATATTGTCCTATACCACTGTTCTTTCATTCTGGTGTCTGTGTTCTTTTTTACCTAACAGCAGTGGAGTTTTATTCTGGTGTCTGTGTTGTTCTTACCTAACAGTAGTGGAGTTTCATTCTGGTGTCTGTGTTGTTCTTACCTAACAGTAGTGGAGTTTCATTCTGGTGTCTGTGTTGTTCTTACCTAACAGTAGTGGAGTTTTATTCTGGTGTGTTGTTCTTACCTAACAGTAGTGGAGTTTCATTCTGGTGTGTTGTTCTTACCTAACAGCAGTGGAGTTTCATTCTGGTGTCTATGTTGTTCTTACCTAACAGTAGTGGAGTTTCGTCGTCGCCGTTGGGGCTGTGAGGTGAGGCTCCGCGCTGCAGAAGCAGCCTGACGTTGTCCAGCAGGCCCGCGGACACGGCCAGGGTCAGCACTGTCTCTCCATCACAGGTCAGTTCCTCTAGGGTCAGATCATTAGAGATCCACACTGACACGCACACGAGCACGCACCCACACGCACGCACACACACACACACACACACACACACACACACACACACACGCTTTTTAGATGGTATGTTATTTACACAGATTTTTTCTTAGTGTATTGTTTTAGATGCTAGGGTCTTGGTTTACCTGTGACCAGTTTACTGAGGCACTCTCTGCATGTCTTTACTTTGACCAGTTTACTGAGGCACTCTCTGCATGTCTTTACTTTGACCAGTTTAATGAGGCACTCTCTGCATGTCTTTACTTTGACCAGTTTACTGAGGCACTCTCTGCATGTCTTTACTTTGACCAGTTTACTGAGGCACTCTCTGCATGTCTTTACTTTGACCAGTTTACTGAGGCACTCTCTGCATGTCTTTACTTTGACCAGTTTAATGAGGCACTCTCTGCATGTCTTTACTTTGACCAGTTTAATGAGGCACTCTCTGCATGTCTTTACTTTGACCAGTTTAATGAGGCACTCTCTGCATGTCTTTACTTTGACCAGTTTAATGAGGCACTCTCTGCATGTCTTTACTTTGACCATTTTAATGAGGCACTCTCTGCATGTCTTTACTTTGACCAGTTTAATGAGGCACTCTCTGCATGTCTTTACTTTGACCAGTTTAATGAGGCACTCTCTGCATGTCTTTACTTTGACCAGTTTAATGAGGCACTCTCTGCATGTCTTTACTTTGACCAGTTTACTGAGGCACTCTCTGCATGTCTTTACTTTGACCAGTTTAATGAGGCACTCTCTGCATGTCTTTACTTTGACCAGTTTACTGAGGCACTCTCTGCATGTCTTTACTTTGACCAGTTTACTGAGGCACTCTCTGCATGTCTTTACTTTGACCAGTTTACTGAGGCACTCTCTGCATGTCTTTACTTTGACCAGTTTAATGAGGCACTCTCTGCATGTCTTTACTTTGACCAGTTTACGGAGGCACTCTCTGCATGTCTTTACTTTGCGTATTGTAAGTCGCTCTGAATAAGAACGTTTGCTAAATGGCAAATTTAGCAAACACGCACCCACACACACCCACACACACACACACACACACACACACACACACTCAACAAAGGTCGCTTTAGGTCGGTAGTTACTGGTTTTGGGTCTGGCATTTGTTATTTATTTTTTCTTTTTTAAGACAAAGACCGGGAAATATAAATCCCTCCAAACATCTTTGCCCATGGCAATTTATTATTATCGCTGCAAATCAGACACATTTCATCTTTCTCTCACTCGCTCTGTCTCTCTCACACACACACACACACACACACACACACACACACACACACACACACACACACACACACACACACACACACACACACACGCACACACACGAGGGCAATGCACAGTGAGATGGAGAAATGGTATGTACTGTATGAGAAGGTCCCTGCGGAACTGTTTCGAAAAAGTAAATGAAAACAGTCAAATGTACACTTTGCAACGTCATGTTAATTCTACTGCAAATCAACAAGCATATAATGCACGCGCATTTGAAGATTAAGCATCACACAGAGATGCCTAAAGCGCCAGAGTTATGTAGAGCTATGTAAAGCGCCAGAGTTAAGAAGAACAAATAAATCAATCTTATCGCATCATAAATATTTGGCAGACCTGCTATATACAGTAAATTTTACCATTTTACCTTGTACTACTGTGTCCAGTATGTCCATACTCCTCTGTACAGCAGCTGTGTGCAGTGGGAGCCAACCCCTGCTGTCTGTCTCTCTGAAGGCAGACACTCTGCCTGACAGCTTTAGGAGGCTGTCCACATCACCTGGAATCAAACGCACGCACGCACGCACACACGGCAACATGTGCACGCACAGAGGGGAGCCACAACATAACACACAAACATACAGACACGTGCACAGAAACACATAAATAAGCATTACATAGCATGCATGTGGTCATATTTCATTTAATTTCAAAATGTTTCATTTATTGTGTAAAAGACAGCTTGAGGTTTATTTCAGTAATGAAGTTGTCGAGATCACAGGCCTTACAGGGGACATATGAGTCACAGACCCATAAAATCCAAATAAAACAAACTTGACAAATTAAGAAACATAACAAAATGTCAACAATACAATTCAATTAAAACAGTTGCAGCTTGAGACATCGTGGCTAGAAATCAAACTCTGCCAGAGAGGGAAAGTGGGTTGGAAGCCATTCCAAGAGCTAGGGGCATCATAGGATAACGTTTTGATGGTGTTATTGAGCATTTTTGTTGACAATAATTCTAGTGTCTAGAGACAGGAAAACCAGAGAGAGAGCAGGGGATTGACATGTAGCAAATGGGTCGGGCGGCCGGGAATCGAAACGGGGAGTCATTTAGTATGTGGCCTAAATTTCATAATTTATATTTTGGGCTCTTGATAGTAACACACCATTTAAACCGGTTAATTTGTTCAGAGATACAGTAACTGGAGCATACCATTTCAAAAAGAAGGCCCGGACCACAAGTTGAGAAACCCTTGAGAAACCCTGATCAACACCAACACCAGTCATGATTATTTATTAAATAAATGCCCAGCATAGTCTGCAAAGTGCTTGTTGAAGGCAAGGCAGTATTCAGTCTGATTTTGAAATCACATTTCAATTGTAATAGTGGGTACTACTGGGTAGCGAATTGGAGGTTTGGTTTTTACTCCAAATAGTTGTATACATGTGCATCGGTCATAGACACACTTTTTATTCTCATGCAGGTGGAGTCTTACTTATTTTGAAATACTGCTATGTTTGCAATTTAATCTCTTACCTTGTTCAATGGCGGCAACTATTTTCCGGTGGTCTTCACTGTTCTTTTCCTTCCTAATAGACATTGAAACATTAATTGATAATTGATTTTTGTGCAGGCGATAGACCAATTGTGCAGTTTCATGCAATGCATAGCATTGAATTGATAGCATGGGAGACCTTTTTAGTCTTAGGAAAAATCATCTTCAGCTTCACCCAGCTCAGATGGCTATGATCAACGATCGGGATGGTTAAGTGTTTTGCTCAAGGACACTTAACTCATACCAGACGAGTCGCCCCTTTACCAACTCGCCCCGGGTGTATAGCCGGCCGCACTGCACAGCCTGGTATTCCTAAAGAAACCTAAAGAAGTAAATAATGCTTAAACGGTTAAACCTAACCCTATATCTAAACTTCATCCCAGTAAAACTGTGCCTAACGCTAAACTTATTTCTAACCTTATTCTCAGTAAAACAAAATAAAAAAATACAAGAACCGTGGCACCGGGCGGTCGGCGTGAGCTCGGCGGACAAAATCGAGGGGCGAGATGGTTGATACTTGATACCTCATAGTGGAGGCGTACTGGGACCCTTCTGTTTTGTAGACGGCCTCTCTACCTATTCCTAGAATTCTGTTTCAATTCATAACATTCTGTTTCATTTCATGGGATTCTGAGGGAAACCTCAAACCTTTTGAATCCCATAGTCTGTGAGCATAACGTATGTCTGTAAAGTAATTTGTCTGTAATGTTACATTGTTGAACTTTGTTAGTGAGATCTCTCTTCCACTACGTCTAGAATATGACCATTTCATTTGTTTTGGCTACATTAACCTGAAGGAAATTGTCAGAACACATCGTTTTGTTTTGGAATATATTTTATGCATTTGTGCTTTTATTTTGATCGAGACAGTGAACAGAGAGACAGGAGAGGCATGAGAGAGATGGTATGACATGTTTAACTCTGCAGGAAGGACTTATCTTAAACGCCCTACCCGGCCCGAAATCGGGAAAAAAAGAATATATATATGGGAATTCCCAGACCTGTTGTTTCTTGTCACTTCTCGCCATCAGGGCGTCTTACTGGTTAGAACTGTAATCTGAAATGCTCTCTCAATACCGCCGTACAGTACCTGTTGGCTTCTTGAGAGCATGGAGGGTTGTGGGTGTCCTGTAGGCTCTCCTGGATGGCAAAGTTAAAGATCTCCTCATCAAGACCTTCCGTCTCACCGTCACCCATCGCTGTGGGGGAGACAAAACGTTGGTCTTTCAGTTGCCTCTGTACCCATTCAGCTATGGCCGCTCATAACCACATAAACCCTATAGCATCACTATTCTGGGAATATCGTAATATGAAAAATGAAGCCACGTTTTAGAAGCATACAGTAACCTGTCAGCAGTTTGTGTTAAGCATGCACAGCTTTAAATTAACTGCGTCTCTAACTTTATTAGCCTACATGTCATGTCACAATAGTACATAAATCAAAATATTTTGCGGTTATTTAGTGTTAATTACATTCATCTGGTGTCGTTCTAGCAGTAGCAGTCCTACTACTACCAGGGGTATTGCTACTTGACATGATGTAAGATGTATGTAAGGCACTGGTTCGTTATTTTTTTAGCCTGTGACCCAAACGAGAAATTGTATGTCTTCTCGCGACTCAAACTTGTAGATCGGAATATAGCCTATATATTCTTTTTTCATTCATGAAAATCATAGCTTTTTTGAGGACCTTGCATGTTCAGAACTGTTACTGTTCCGGAAAAACAAACCTGTGTTCTAATGGATCCAATGTAGTTAATAATTTAGTCACACGTTCCTAGTTAATACTTTTCAATGGTTTATAAATCCATAGACTTAACCACTTTCAACTCATTCATAGTCATTACAGGCGAATTTCTTTCAATAAAGTGAAAATAGCCTAAATACAAGCTCACAATTCGGCCATTCAACAGACAGACACCGGTTGCTCAGGGGATGAACTGAATCTTGACCATCATGTCAAAGTTCGTGTCAGATCCTGTGTCTAGGTGAGAGACATGACTTTTGACATGATCTAAATGTCTCAATAGATGAGCAGGAAGACAATCCAACCACCCCAATTATATAAGTTGTATAAACATTAACATAACATATAGATTGGCCTAAATGGCAATTTATTTATAATTTGTTTTTAATATCATTAATGAGTACTAGAGACGAAAAACTGTTTTAAGTCCACACTAATTATCCATAATGTATAAATGATTTATACATAATTTCTTCGACTGTAGTACTCATTTTATACTATAGTGAGAATTATCCTCCCTTCTTGTGCCTTACGTGGCAATGGGTAACCATGTTCACCATAATCTTTCAATTTCCTGAGCATGTCAGTTGGCCATTCACAGACATGTGAATTCAATTCAGCTATGACTGAGGCTGAAACCTTGACCTTGCATGATTGCTCAGGCTTATGTTAGTACGTCACCTGTCACTCAAGTTACAGTAACTACAGTAACTCTGTAAATCTGCTAACTAACGCAACAATTAGACTAGTCATACAATCTCTAGTTCTGTCAACAATCTGGACTTATACTGTCCATTCTTGACAAGTCGTTAGTAATGCACGCGTGCGTTGCACATTACACGTATGAGAAGGTTCTGCACTGTCTCACCTGTTGCCCTATGTCTCCGGTGGTCCTCAGAGCTTGTGTCTTTCAGAGCTCTATAGTAGCATTCTCTACAGCCTGTAGGCAGCTAACTGTTTGTGTTGCAAACTGCACGGCATGCAGTCTGTGATATATTTAGCGCTGACCTGCGGTAACTCACACGCCTGCAGCCATGCATGCTGGTCACCGTTTCACTCTGGCCGCTGGCGCAGAAGGATCCATTTCCTTAGCCTGGTCTGCCAGCCCGATTCGTGACGTACTGTGAATTTGTTTTGTCACTTCGAATTGACAAAACAAGTTCAACATAGCCAATCAGGCTGGAAACCAAACTACGTGCACCCTCACCCCACGGTTGCAATGCGGTGAGCCCTGCTGCACATATTTAATGGTGTAAACAAAGTACACACTACACATCATATCATTTCATATCATATCATCATATCATCATACTATAATTCAGTCAATGTCTGTCTGAATGTGTGTCTGTCTGTCAGAAACACCGCCTGCACCAATCGCTCCCACTTTTCACACAGGCATTGACCATAATAATAAAGTCTTAACGAAGCCCTTTTTCAAATTTAACAAATTATAAATTAATAATGAATTTATTAGTGAATACAAAATGCGAAAATGCACCCAGGGCGCAGTACCCCCCGCGGCCGGGGCAATATCTTACAACGGGTAAGGGCTAGTTTAGTTAAAGCTCTATTGTGTATTTCTTTTTTGTGTGAATACATTTTTATTTTGTCCAATCTGTATGGTTGATCATTTCATTGTCAATGGCAAATATTGTGTACACAAAAGCTGTATAGGAGGGGCTAGCACCCCTCACAAAAAGGAGAGGCTAAGTTACACTCTGGTAGGCACATGCCTGCCTGGCAGCAGTGTTGTTTTTGGCAGCAAATTTCTATTTTAGTTTTAGTCATAGTCTCTTGAAACGTTTTAATTTAGTTTTAGTCACATTTTAGTCACCTGGAATGTTTTTGTGTTTAGTCTAGTTTTAGTCGACTAAATATCATAAGATTTTTGTCGACTAAATCTACAGGTGCAAACGCGTGAAGCGAACGCAGCTCGTAAATTGCAATAACAACAATTAGAATAAATTACGTACTTTTTTTTTCTTTTTAGTTAGTAATTTTTTTAAGTTTTCTACTGTGTGTGTGTGTGTGTGTGTGTGTGTGCGTGTGTGTGTGCGTGTGTGTGTGTGTGTGTGTGTGTGTGTGTGCTACAGCTGCGCCCTCTGGTGGCGGGCGGGTGGTGTCACAGCGGGACAGACACACGGACACACAGACAGACAGACATGATCTGCAGGGTCTCATTGTTAGTGCTCATTGCGTTCGCAAAAAGATTTTTGTCGACTAAATCTACAGGTGATTTAGTCGACTAAAATGTATTCTGGCGGGCCTTGATGCCGTCGTAATGGCTGATTTTACATTTGCTGAAAATAGCCGATCTACAAGCACACAGAGTACAGCATCTTGCAATGGGTCTGGTCCACAAGATTCGATACACCACCAAGATACCCATGTACCTGTCTAAATACTTCCTCAATGTAAACGAAGTCCACACCCACAACACCAGAGGGAGTGCAACAAACCATGTACAACCCAGATTCAGCACAAACAAGGGACTAAATTCTTTTCGCTCCTATGCCACCAAAATGTGGAACGCCCTACCAACAGTCATTAAGACATGTGAATCCCTTGACTCCTTCAAAACCGCTCTCAAAGGGCACCTACGGATGGCTGCAATTCGAAACTGGCCTCTGTAAAATCTGAATCCCCCCCACCCCCCCACCCCATTTTCCCTCACTGTATATTGTATCTTTTCCCTTTTTTGCTTCCCATTATGATGAATTACTGTTCTGTTCTTTAGCTACATAGAAATGTCTATTTGTATGACTCTAAATGTTTGTATGTCTTTAAATGTTTTGATGAATTGAACAATGTGGACCCTGTTGTAAACAAGTGTAATGCTTAATTGGGTCGTCCACTCACAGTTGACAGTCTTTGTATTGAGTTTGTGCTTAAAATGTACTGTAAATTCTACAAACTGTTAATAAATATTTCAATCAATCAATCAATCACAACGTGGCGCTGCGTCACGCTGCGATACGTTGTGAGCTTGTAGATAGAAGTGTAAAATGACTGGATCTCTTGTACACTAGTCCCTCCCTAACATTTTAGTCTCGTTTTTATTTGTTCAAAATCGACAGTATATTTAGTCATAGTTTTAGTCATCATAGCATAGTTTTGATTTAGTTTGTGAGTCAGTGAAAAAATGTAGTCGACGAACACTTCGTCATAGTTCTTAGTCGACATAAACAACACTGCCTGGCACCCCTAAATAAGCTACTGTAGAAACCATTACAACGCTTTTACTTGGGTAGTTTAAGTATATAACGATAAGTATATAGCGATACTTTTGGCATCACCACTGCATATAAAACACACACAACACATCAAAACATTCAGATTTAAGCCACTGGTTCTCAAACATTTTTATGTCAAGAATCCTCACATTCATCATGTATTTGGCCGCAGACGCCCATTTGAAATGATTTTCTGCCAAAACTAAAATAGGGCTTAAAGGGATATTTCACTTTCAAACTACTCTGGCTTTTGTGTTTAACCCCAGACAGTTTGTTAAGTTGCTTGATTCAGTATTTAGATATTTTATATACATTTTATCAATGCTATGATATACATATACATACTCACACGATGAGTGTGAGTATGTAGTACGCAGTAATTTTATTTTATTTAATTTTAGCTTTATTAAAAAAGTTCTTAAATTGACAATTTGTTTACTGTTGAGTGAGAAAACAATGTTGTTGCACAATCACTTTTTGTTTTGTTTGGGCTCAGGAGATAGAGCAGGTCGTCCAATGATCCGTGGGTCGGCGGTTCGAATCCCGGCTCCAGGCGTCTGTCTGTCTGTCTGTCTGTCTGTCTGTCTGTCTGTCTGTCTGTCTGTCTGTCTGTGATCCAACACGGACGGCGTGTTCATCATGACACAGACAGGTACAACGTACAGGTACAGTTTTTACAGCGACGCGGCCCACACTGGAGACAACAATTCTGCAAGGGCAACACTAAGCACGAAGCAGAGTTAATTACCGCAGCTAGGCTCAGCTTGAAACCCCCTTTCGTCCCCCCAAAATTGGGTCAAACCTAATTTGCTGTGTTCTGGACCGGTATGAGACATGAGAAGATTCAGCAGCAGAACACAACATCTCTATTTGTGGACTACCGAGTACTACCGAGTTCACCATTTTTTCACCACAATTTTGCAAACGCATCCAATGGTCTACATCAGTGGTTCCCAAACCTTTTTGGCCATGCACCCCCTGTTACCTCCCAACCTAGCTGATGCACCCCCCCCCCCCCCCCCCCCACATGGAAATATAAATTCCATAAGCTATATAGAGATATATATTTCCTTTTTATCCACATATATGCACATAATTATATGAACCTGAATATGCAGCCTAGGCTATATTCTGCATTACTTGCCATATATTGGCATAATATGTTAATATATTTATTTGTGTGTGTGTGTGTGTGTGGGCTACAGTTTTAACTACTTAAACCTTTCATTGACTGGGGGTTCGACATGGCTCTACGCTAGGTAGGCTTCTTTTTTCCGAAGTCTCTTTGCAGAAAATAGCAAAGAATTAATCTACAAACGTGACGCGTTGTGAGCTTGTAGATTTGCCAATTTTGGCAATTGTTCTTGTCAGAATAGGGACGCTAGTGTTCATGTGGTCCTTACAGTCCTTACAGTACCTAGCACCAGGCACGCGGCCAATCAGAGCAAAGGCTGCAATTAATTAAAAAGGCTCAACCAATGATTGCTCAGCGGAAAACCCTGAGCACAAACCTACGTTCAAGTCAGACACAAAGTTACAAAGCAAATAATGAATCTGCTGTGGAACTTTATTTTAATGTTTTTATTTGATATCATCTATTGGCTGGCATTTAGCCGACTATATCAATCCAGTAAACGCTTAGCCAATGCTTCCTCAGATGACCCCTGCAGCAGTACAGACCAACATGGTGCCAACTCGAAAACAAAACATAATTAATTGAACAGACAACAAAGGGATCCTTTTATCCTATTGAAACTTACTATGTCGGAGCTGTTGTAAACACATACACACAATGCATGCACACACACACACACACACACACACACACACACACACACACACACACACACACACACACACACACACACACACACACACACACACACACTAACAGCTAGAGGAGAGGGAAGATCATGGTCTTTGAATCACTTTGTTTTGCGCGATTATACTTACCACAACAAAACACAACAGGAGTCAGGACGAGGTGTAACTATAGGGTCAAAATTCAAATCACTACAGTAAACAGCTCTGTCCGTAGTGCCACTGCTGCCTGCTGAATAACAGGCTACTGACACTACTGATTGTAAATTGGGAAATTAGACTGGAGCTGCGCTGCAACGACAACGAGCAATTGAGATAATAGGCTGGCTGTGGGCTGTGGCTAAATAATATTACTGGGTAAAACTGCGTGTTTTGATACTGTTATTGTTATCTCTATATGACAATTATAATATTCCGAATATATATTTGTTATTTTTTATATTTTCATAACTTTACATAGAACATAAACTGAGGGTGCACATTTTGCAACTCAGGGTGCTATGCACCCTCAGGCACCCCCGTGATTAGCTGAGCCACCAGGCAACCCATGAGTCATGGCGTGTTTTAAGGGAAATATTCCTTTTATCAGAACAACCATCCTCTATGTTTGGTGAATACGTCTCATGTGTAGGTGTTTATGAGAAAACTCTGACCAATGTCACTATGACTCTGTCCTCTGTTTCACTCTCTCTTCGTCAGTGTGTGTGAGTGTGAGAGACAGAGAGAGAGTGACTGACTGAGAGAAAGACGCACACACATCTACACAGAGTGAGATAATGACTAGGCCTGTAGGCGGCTCCTGCACCACGTCAAAGACCTCCACTCATCTGTCTGCACTCTGCAGCGAGAGAGAGATAGAGAGGGAAAGGGAGAGCGTGAGAGAGAGGCTGCAGACTCCTGCCTCATCTCTAAGTTACACTACTGTACAGAGTTAGAGGGACACACACCACCCCGCACAGAGAGAGACACACACACACACACACACACACACACACACACACTCACTCACACAAATATACACACACAGAGTTTGGTATTATTTCTCTCTAATCCGCCTCTATGCTACAAACAAAGTTATGCCTCTTTGCGTCTGAAGCTGAAAATACTTAATTTCATGCACTGGATTTGGGCAACCTTGAATTTCTGTTCCATATGAGGAAGACAGTAAGAGTAAGTGCATGTCTTATTTGTGTCGTGTGTGTGTGTGTGTGTGTGTGTGTGTGTGTGTGTGTGTGTGTGTGTGTGTGTGTGTGTGTGTGTGTGTGTGTGTGTGTGTGTGTGTGTGTGTGTGTGTGTGTGTGTGTGTGTGTGTGCGTGTGCGTTGCACGTGTGTTTGTTTGTGTGTGTGTGTGTGTGTGTGTGTGCGTGTGTGTGCATGTGTGGACAAAAGGGTCTTCACCGCCATTTCCTGTTACTTGAACCTTAACCTTAATGTGTTCTGCTCATTAATTCAAACGAATCATTGCTTGAATTGGGCTTGAAGTTTGATTGCATACCAGGTACATTTGAAGGGATGGGACGCACCTTGCTGTGTGTGTCACTTCATTGTAGTTTTTGTCCAGTTGTGGTGGCAGTGTCTGTAGTAGAGATTTCAATCTAGCCTCATGTTTAGCCATGCTTCCTTACTCAGGCACTACTTTGTCATACGCTGAATAGTAAAAACAAGAAAGAATAGATAGATATGCTATTTTGATTATTTCTATCTATCTAACTATCTATCTATCTATCTATCTATCTATCTATCTATCTATCTATCTATCTATCTATCTATCTTTATTTTTTTACATTTATTTTTAATTCGTTAATTTAAAATGGGTGCAGTACTTAGTTTAGACAGTTTTTGGTTTAGTCTAATCATTGGTTAGACCAGTCATTAGTCCTACAACTACAACCAAACCCTCACCCTAAACCTAACCTCCCACGGGGCAGCACACCTAAACCTAACCTTAACCCATGTCTAATCAATGACTAGTCTAAACTAAGTATGCACCCCGTTTAGATGATGCTCTTACAGATTGATGCTTTTCTAAGCGTATAGTTAGTTACCTACCTGTGAGGATTTAGTGGATCCTCTATGACTTAGAGGTAGTGAGCAATAGTCTTAACGCACCCCTCACCAACCTTATGTCTAACCAATGCTATGTCTAACCAAAGGATGCCTCCCGTCATGATGTAGGTTCTAAAATCCTTTTGAGGAATTCCTAAAATGCATGGCTTTCCAAAATTACGTCATGTGGCAGCCAAGTCTATGGACTTTAATGTTTGTTTAGGGCAGTAAATGACAACGTAAGACGTCATCAGTCGACTAGTTGTTTAACTACCTATTATGGGGGGGACGGGGGGGGGGGGGGGGACGTTTTTATTTTATTTTATTTTTCTTCTTATCAACTAGTCAAGCAAGGTACCAGCAATATCAACTAGTGGATTTACCAGTGTGATGTTTTATTCCAGGGAAATGTATTGGTGACCCCACTTGATTTATAGTATCAGTGCAATTTCAAAGTTGGAATAAAGCATGTTTTAAAAATAAAGCATACAGTTGTACATAAAGTTGTAGCATTGATTAGAAATACATTACAACTCTTTGATTCCTGCTGATTTTAGTTTAAAAGCTACAGAAAGTGTTTCTGTACACATTTGTCAATGGAAGCATGCATGCATAATAGCCTATAATGCCAATAACCTTTAATAAAACTAATAATATGCAAATAACAGACTCAACAGGAAGGTTCCTTTCTTTTATTTATTTATTATCATTTATTTATTTTTCACCGTCACCTTCCCAAGACATTGTTTGAGATCCTCTTATCTAATTTACATACAGGATTTGGGGGAACTAGCTCTCGAGGGTTAAATGAGTATTTTTGGACTAAATATTTGGGCTTTTAAACATTGTGTGGCAATTTGAACTCTGGGCAGGACATGAATACAAGCCTGCACCCAGGGACCTCACATCAGGGTACTGTCGCTGCCAATATAGTTATGTTCAATTAACCAGACTGTCTATGGGCATTGTTCCTCTGTGTGTGCGCGTGTGTGCGAGCGTGTGTGTGTGTGTGTGTGTGTGTGTGTGTGTGTGTGTGTGTGTGTGTGTGTTTTTGTGTGTGCGCGCGTGTGTGTGTGTGTGTGTGTGTGTGTGTGTGTGTGTGTGTGTGTGTGTGTGTGTGTGTGTGTGTGTGTGTGTGTGTGTGTGTGAGCGAGTGTGTGATCAGTTTGTTTGTTGTCTAGCCCAGTGGTTCTCAAAGTGGGTTCCGGGGACCCCCAGGCGACACAGAGGGGGTTCCAAGGGGTCCCCAGATAAATCTTTGATAGTTACAAGGATCTGTTCGGTTCCATTTGTACAGAGTTATGGGTCTATGTGGCCTAATGCCATATACCAAACTGCTGGGGTCTGTGACATTTAAAAGTTTGAGAACCAATGCTCTAACTTGTTCAAGCTTACTTTATTCCCATCGTCACGGAGATAAACTTTGTAAATAACATCCGTACGTGTTTGTTATTTGTGCAGTGCAACTTATACTGTATATAACAGTGTGTTAATGAGACCTATAGAGATAATGATATTTGGGACAATGAAACCCATTCAGACATATAACACTACACAGTAGGGTATACATGTTGAATGCTTTACATCAGGGGTTTTCAACGGATTATGAACGAGGGACCACCACCCTGGCTAAGAATCAACCTGGGGACCACTGGGATATGGGTGTGGGGAAGAGCTCGAAATGAAATATTGACTGTTAAGGGCTTGATTTAATTCACATCAAATTAACAAATTAAATTAAGCCCTTCACAGCCCTTAACAGTCATTATCTAACTAACATAATTATGCTAGTGGTCCAGACTGAGCTAAAAAAAAAAAAGAAAGATTGAGAACCACTGATTTATTCCTTTCCCATAGTTAGTCTGTTCTCTTAACCTTCCATATTAAACTCACGTCTGATTAATTGCAAATTATGTATGAGTAAGCAGGCACGTGCGATTGCATGATAATATGGGCACATTCCCTAATAACCCGCCCTGACCCAACAGGTCAATCTGGTACACTTTCCCTTGAAATTCGAACTCCCTTTTCTGTGGAAGTTTGTTGACATCCGACATCTCTAACTGACAACATTGACGTGTCATCATACATCACCAGGTTATTTAGTTTCCCAACTAGTGGTACATTACTATATGCATGGTCAGGGACCAAAAACGCTTTTTCCGTGCTCGGACACAGGGACACAGGGACCCAGAGACACACAAAGCTCCGTGTAGGAGTGGTTGCACCACTCAAAAAATAACCTGTGTTCCAACGAATCCAATGTAGTTATTAAATTAGCCAGACAAACTTAACCATGCACGTTCTGGATTGTTGAGCTTGTAATCGACTACTTTTGCATGACACTCTTGCATGACAAATCATCGCATTTGTTTACAATAAAACAGAAAGTTGAAATGTGGAGATGCAATTAGGGTTTCTGCTCGATCTCAACAATATGCATTTTCTGTCATTATCAATCTCAGTCACCATTGAATATACAATCATTTTGTTCATTCGTACAGTGACATTTTCAGGTAACTAGGTTAGTTCAGTTTGGAGCCCTTATGTTATTTGACCCAGTTTCAGGTCACTTCCCCATGATCCAAAGCTAATTATATGGAAGAAACCTACATTTGGCAGTAATGTTTTGATTAAAATTTGATTTTAAATAAAAAGAAAAGGCAAATACAATTAATTTATGGTTTATGGAGGCCTTGGCAGTGGATGCTGAGTTACGGTATGGCTCCCCCATATCTTGCAAGTATGATTGAACCCTACAAACCCTCCCGCGCACTCAGATCAGCCAACGCAGGGAAGCTGTGAGTACCCTCACTAAAAACGCCGGGACAACGCTCCACACGTCCCAAACTCTTCTCCCTTCTGGCTCCAAAACTGTGGAATGCACTTCCCATTGCAGTCAGAACTGCAGCATCACTCCCAATCTTCCGCCGTAGTCTGAAAACCCACCTTTTCAGACTCCATCATGGCCCATAGCACTTATCCTACCCCCTTAGATAGCATTTCGGTAGACTTAGATAGCATTTGACAGACTTATAGCATGTTATGTAGACAGCACTATAATTGCATTGTATATAGTCATAGCACGCCATAGTACATATAGCATAGTAGTATAGATATATAGATGTATAGTCTCATAATATAGATATTCCACTGTTACTTTCTTAGCTTACGCATGTTTCATGATACAGTAAATGCTTTTTTGTGATGTATTCCCATGCTTTTTGTTCCTGCTTAATGTAAGTCGCTCTGGATTAAGAGCGTCTGCTAAATGCCTAAATTGTAAATTGTAAAGCAATATTTACCATCAGTCTATGTTTCATTTTCAAACAGTGCACGAAAACACCAATTATCCAGTCCATCTAATGCATAACGGCATGCAATGTTTCTCCTTTCAACTCTTCACAGAGATGAACCATTTGCCTTTGAGAAAGGCACAGTAAAGTAAACTACTAATAAAATAAACCACTTACAACTCTACCTAAGTTGACCGCGGTCCTCCAGGGCTCCATACTTGGACCCCGCCTGTGCCTTGTTTCCCTTTATACTGAATCTCATCACCAAAACAGGTAGTCTACAAGCTCACAACGCAACGTGCTTCGACGCGTTGTGAGCTTGTAGATCGGCTATTTTCCGCGAATGTTCGCCTATTTGTCCCATTATGTTATGACATGCCCAGAATTGGAATCGCTAGGGTTCATGTGGTTATAGATAAAAGATAAAAAGCCGAAACGTTATTTTTTACCGCTCTGTTAATAAATTATTGTGTGTAATAATTATGTGCAGACCTTCTCAAATATGCTTTTGTGCTGTTCTTGATCCTTGAACAGCTGCTGCACAGCTCCATCGTGGGCCAACGGATGTAGGGATGCAACAGTTAATCAAACTAATCCATTCAAAAACAGAATCGACAATGCAATAAAATAATTGCTTATTTTCACAGAATGTTCACCTATTATGACAGTATAGGGAGGCTAGGTATCATGTAGTCAAATGTTCTTATAGATAGATGTTCTTATAGATAGATAGGTCTTAAATTAGTTAAGTTCTGGGGATGCCTGATGGCCTAGCCAGTAGTGCATAGAACAGTCCTTGTGAGTCGTGAGGATGCGGGAATCAACTCCTACTCTTGTCACGTCTTCCATCTCTCAGACCTTGGGTTTCCTTTCTCTACACTTTCCTATCTAATAATGCATACAATGCCCCAAACATTGTTATGTTATACTTTTTTGATCCCTGTGGGGAATATGTGTCGTCTGCATTTGACTCACTCTATTAGCAGTGGTGGGCAGCCACTTGGCAGTGCCCCATTGATGGACACAGTCCCTAAGGCCAGTGTCTTGGTTAGGAGTATGTCCTTAACATCCGTGTCTTTTGGTGTGTGGTATGAGTAGTAGGCTATATTGTACAACTCTATCAATGCAGTAAACTGCTTCTTGTTTACTTTTCTTTTCTGTCAGATCTTGACGGCACCTTGTCTCCTCTTAAGTCTTCTGAGTGCGGTTGGGGTTTGCTCTGGGAAGTTCGGGACGCCCATAACAGATGATGTGAGCAGGCTGTCGCTGTTGGTGAGCTATGTTTTGCCTTGATTGTTCGCTGTTTGGCTGCATGACAATTACTTACATGTGTGTACGTGTAGTACGTGCCTTGCTTGCAACAATATCAATAATTATTAGTATTATTTATTCCACAGATTGTTCGCTGTTTGCCTCAGTCTGCATGACAATTACTTACATGTGTGTATGTGTAGTACGTGCCTTGCTTGCAACAATATCAATAATTATTATTATTATTTATTCCACAGATTGTTCGCTGTTTGGCTCAGTCTGCATGACAATTACTTACATGTGTGTACGTGTAGTACGTGCCTTGCTTGCAACAATATCAATAATAATTATTATTATTTTTTCCACAGAAGCAGAATATTCCAAGTGATTATGAGATTCCTGTTAATTACATCCCCAAAGAAGTGGTGAGTAAAATCTAATCAAACTTGTAAGACAGCGGTAAAGTACAGCAATACATCATCCGTGGGCCTGTATTGCAAAGTGTGAAGATGATAGCACTAATGCCTGATTTAAACTTTGTTGTGCATCGGGTCGTGCCCCTGGAAATAGCTGATCTACAAGTTTTGAGCTTATTAGATCTGCAATTTTCGATGCATGAGGCCATTGTATAACTACGTGTAACTGAGGTTTAATAGTGTTTGTCGTCAGTTCACAGTTCATTTACGAAGTAACAAAGTCTGTTGAAATAATACTCCACCCGAGGCAGTTCAACAGACTTTGTTCCTTGTAAATTCACTGTATACTTCAGTGGGTACTGGGTAGACAGTGTCTGTCACAGTCAGGATTGGAGCACATGACACGTTTCATCTAATCTTGCATTTTGTCTTCCAAGAGCATCTGCTAAATAAATACCTTAAATATAAATCGCACATTGATACGGTAACACATGTTGTACATTCTCTTAAAATACATACAGCTTTCCGGGATCTTAATAGTTGTATTTCTACTTTTATTTGGAATAAAGCCCGTCCGCGTGCCAAAAAAGCTCTTTTGGAATTACCAAGACCATCAGGAGGCCTGGGGTTGCCTAATTTTATGTTTTATTGACTTACTTGATTTACTTGATATGTTTTATTACTGGTCGGCAAATATTAAAAAGGTGAGTTATTGGGGCTTTACAGGAGATTGGCCCTCCTCTCTTGGATAAAACAAAATCAGCCTGGGAACAGGACCTGAATTTAGAGCTGGAGGAAGAGGCGTGGGAACTCTCTTTGAGGCGTATTCATACTACGTCTTTATGTCTTAGACTTTGCCTAATTCAATTCAAAATAGTACATCGTTTGCATTTCTCGAGAGAAAAACTATCTAAAACTTATCCTGACATTGACTCTACTTGTATAAGATGTCATCTGGAGCCAGCCTCTGTTGGTCCCCTTTCCTTGAATTCACCCTTTCACTGTCTTCTGATTCACTGTCTTTTGATGATGTGTCCTAAGTGTTTTCCTACATGTAATTTGGTTCACTGTGTAGCCCCTTAATCTAGTAAAAGGCCAATTTTATTTTATTGTATTTATTTCATTCTATTTTATTATTTATATCCTTTACTACCTGTTTATTTTATTATTATTTTTTGTTTTGTTTTGTGATGGAACCGGGGAGGGTGGGGTATATGTGGGGTTGTTTGTCTACAAAAACTGAAAATCTTATAAAAAAAATAAAAAAAAATACACACAGCTTAATGTTGAACAGTGAAAGTAATAGTGTGTGTGTGTGTGTGTGTGTGTGTGTGTGTGTGTGTGTGTGTGTGTGTGTGTGTGTGTGTGTGTGTGTGTGTGTGTGTGTGTGTGTGTGTGTGTGTGTGTGTGTGTGTGTGTGTGTGTGCGTGTGCGCGTGTGCATGTGCGTGTGTGTGTGCGTGTGTCAGAGCGGTATGTGCTGGGTGGTGCTGAACATCTACCCTCTGGAGCAGAGCCTGAAGAGGCTGGCCAACATGTTTGGAGCCATCTCCCACAACAAGGACAACATCATTGTCTTCATCACCATGCTGAAGAGCCTGCGCTTCACCTTCAACCACGAGGAGTTGGTGAGTATAGGAGCTGCCCCCGGCATTCTACTGTTCCACAGTGGTGGAAAGCAACTAAGTACATTTACTAGAGAGAGAGAGAGAGAGAGAGAGAGATGGAAATGTATTGTTTGTCTGACTCAAATGCATTATTACTGCATTACACGCTCTTGCGTGAGTAATTGTGTGACCAGTCAGTCACATGACTGTAAACAGGGTGATGTGTGAACCACTGCTCTGCTCTGCTCTGCCCTGTCCTATGCCAACAGTTTAGTACTACTGGGACAGTGGGATCATAGAGTAAATCATTTTTCAAACAAGAAGCTAATCTGGAATAAAAATGTAACATCCTCAAGTAAGAATACAAATAAGGCTAAATAAATAGATAGATAGATGAATATATAAATGAAAAACAAGTAGCAAAAGCAACGGATAAAACATACGTACGTACTGTACAAATGAATACAAGAAGACTCACCCCGTTTCTGTTTTCCTCCCAGAATTTTCCCCAGTGAGGGGTGGGAGAGGCTGGACAGCAGACGGCTGGATTTTGAATTTCTCTAACTATAAACATTCATGACAGCAGACAAGTACAAATATAATTTATGGAAAGCTACTACAGTGACGTCTGTTCACAGAAGTTGTTGTAGGATATGTGGGGATTATCTGACGAGGTACCATTTGAGGGGGCAAAACCTTACATATACTAAATAATACTAAATTTATAGGGTCAATATAAGTAATATAATATAGCCTTTCCACAGGAGTATCTTTTTATATTTTTCCAAAAAGAATACAAACAGCCAATAGCATATTACAAAGTTATCCCCCTCACTGGGGAAAATTCCGGGAGGAAAAACGGGCACGCACCGGGGTGAGTCTTCTTGTTACCGTACAAATCCACCTGCTACAACGTGTCCAGAAGAATCCAACATACTTGCAGCTTCCCAGAGGACTCTTTCTTTCCCAGAAAGAACTCTGGTCTCTTTGTGTCTCGCCGATAATCTTAGCATCTCTGCTACCCTTAGCAGAGGAGGAAGTGGAACAATACATTCATTTAGGATTTGGGTTAGTGACGTTCTGTGTCGCAAACCCTGCAGGAAGAGATAGTTGGAAGGCAGACTACTCCTTAAGATGGTTCTGCATCTCTCTCTATAGCTTCTTGATAGAAACTGCTTGTCTGACCTTGTTGTGATAAAGATAAAAGCTTCTCTTTGTGGTCTTATCCACTGTCTGAGGGGAATCAGATATACATCATTCGCTTCTTTGAATAATTAACCACCAGGGATGCGTTGGCATTTCTATACTGGATGTGTCATGATTGGCAAACGTTCCACGAAAATAGCAGATCTACAAGCTCACAACACGTTGTGAGGGGCCCACTCCTTTTTTTCCCAGTGTACCAAATCTGTTCGCCAAAGGTTGCCGATCTACAAGCTCACGTGATGTCCCAATGGGACAAGGATAGATCCCTAGGGGAAAGTATATAGGGTTTAAGTTATTAACACTAATCATAATCATCATCATCATTAACCTTATTTTGTGAGAAGGAAATCAATCTAGCAACGTGGACTTTTTATTAACCACTTGGACCCCAGGCATCCATATTCTGGGGGGAAGATTGGCCAAAAATCTGCTGTTTTTGGCAGAGAGATTTGGTGTAGACGGGAAAACGTGTTCCAAGTACAAAGCCAACTCAGGGTTTAAGTGGTTACGGTGCAAAGTACAAAGCAGGATGTCTGGATGTTTATGTGTACTACTACACATCTGCTATTTTGGAAGGGGGGGGGGGGGCACGAAAATGTTTGCCTAATAACATTCCGGTGGAAAGTGATCACTGAATGTATGGTCGCAGACATGAAAACATGTATCTTAAGTCAATGTGTGTCACATGTCACATGTTTGTGGGTTAGGAATGCTAGGGGGTGGCAATTGCCATTCCATGTGACCACAAATGATGCCCCTGCAAACTAATTTTTTTACAAACTATTTAAACAAAAAACAACAAAAGAAAACAATGTGGCCATACAAGACTAAAGATAAGACCAGAGGCTGAACAGAGAGGCTGCTGTGTGGTTCCACACCTGCTGACTTTCCCGACAGCATCAACAAAGCGGCAGCAGCAGTCTGTCCGAATTGCCGGGCACGAGTGAATGGCCACAGTGAGCGCTGAATGAATGATTGTACCGTGATATGTTTGGTCTACTGGCAGTCATATGTCTTCAACTGTCCCCTTGTACTGTTTGTGTGGACCTGTTGTCCCTGAGCCGCTGGAGACATGAGTCACGGACGTCCTGTGTGACTTTATGAGTTGTCGGTGGGTCTCTACGACAGTGTCACACCATCACTTCCCGTAGATTTACTTGACATACTATTAGTGACACATTAGTATAGTCACGTTGTGATTGCATAAACACAAGAGCCATTTGTCTAGTCAGTACAGCTGCCTAAATAAAAGGCGGCCTTTAGTAAGCTGTGCATTCGATTTAAAGCTGGGGCAGAAGATATCGGTCAACTTCATTTGCTCATTTAGTAGAATATCCATGATAGATTTGGCAGTGGTTCTCAACGTGGGTTTTCCGAGACCCCCAGTGGTCCTTGAGGGGGTTCCATCCATGGGGTCCGCAATGAAGTGATTGATAGGAAACAAATGGACACTGTGGATCTGTAACTCAGAGAATGCACACATGGAACCAAATGGACCCTTTAAGCTTTTTAAGATTTATAATTGTCTCCACCAGGCCAAAGGCACGAGGAGAGAGTTTGTTTTGCACTCCGTCTGTCCAGCTATTCTCCAGCACCGTTAACCCGGTCGATGCCAAATTTTGCACACACACTCCCTGGATGCCAACATGAACCTCTGCCCCACATTTTCTATCACTATCTCTATAGTCATGTGTTCAAGACGGATCTGTCCGATATTTCATATTCCATCCTAATTGGCTAACATTGGCTTCCAAAGTTTGCAGGATTTGCCCGACGTGCAATTTAGGTGAAGTCTTTCACAGACTTTCCTACTAGGCTGAGGAATATATCCCACCCTTTTCACATTGGCCTGTTTTTGGAACACATTAACATAATGCCTCAAATCATCCAATTGCCATCCAAGGCGTAAGAAGAAATGGCACCCTTTTCACATTGGCCTATTATTGCGCCACAACCTGACCTGCCCTGGTGGAGACCTCGAGGGGCACTTTTTCTAGTTCGTCACATGACAGTGTTGTGTGCTGAAAATAGTCCATCCAGATGCGACGTGCGACGTGTGAGCTTGTAGATCTGCATATATATATATATATATATTGAACTATTCTTTGTTCTTGTAGGAAACGGCGATGCAGGTGTTCAGGTGTCACTACAGACAGGGCAACCTGCTGTCTGGCCTGTACTTTGACTATGTCAAAGAGCTGCTGAACACCGCAGCGCAGGGAGTAGAGGGGTTCCCCTGTAAGCCTCCACCCTGCCACCACTCACATAACACACCAGGTACTGTATTTGTCTTTTTATTTCAAAAATAGTGAAATTATTAGGGCTTAGAATGACCTACAAATGTAAAGCATGGCATGATGTAGCCTAATGACTTTCTAATTCAATTGTGATATTCTCGGACATATCACACAGCAGGCTACATTTCTCAAAAGGAAATGCATGTATTTAATTCGGTCTGACCAGAAGCAGGGGACAAAACTGACCTCAATGTTAATTTGGCAAAAAACAAGGTTTTTGTAGCAATTTGTAGCAATTGTGGAAATACTATGCCTTTAATGTCAAATGTTCAAACATGTTCAAATCAGTACAAATCAGTAGTAGGTGGCGGCCTATACTTTACATTCCAAAGTCTTTATTTTGATACTCGTATTTTTTGGAAGAAATTAGGACTGAAGCCGATTCTAAAAACACCTTCTGGCCTGGGCCATGGCTCAGTGGTCCAGGCACCTTGGCTGGTAATCTAGTCTGGCAGTGTTTGACTCCCGATCCTGACGGCCTTTAATGCATGTCTTCCCCCCCATCTCTCTCCCCATTTCCTGTCAGCCTACTGTCTGTCCCTCCATAAAAAATATAAAATAAACTAAAGGCGAAAGCCACAAAAAAAAAAAACTATTTAAAAGACACCTTCTCAAGCCTGACCTAAGTTTTACGAAAAATAAATAAATGTTATGTTGCTATACTGTACATAGCAACAAGAACCCCAAAAGGGGTTCCCGTCTAGCCTGGTAAACCCCTCCCCCTTGAATGAATTTGCATTTTTGATATGTTTTCAAGGGAAGGAAGGGTTTACCAGGGTAGTTCCCTTCCAGAAAGGTGCCCACTCTTCCGGTCACCGATAAAACATATGAATGAATGACCAGAGGTGGTTATGTATCAAAGAGAGAGGTCTGGATTTCCCCCCCATCAACCCAACCCCTAAACCTTCTTTTCTTGCCATTTATTTTCTATTCTATTTATTGGTTTCTTATATATTTTTCAGGAGGTCAAGAAGAGGATGCACACAGCTGGTCTAACAGGAGTGCATGGTTTCTGCTTGTGATACCCGTCACAGCCTGTGTTGTCCTCGTCCTCTGGCTGGTAAGACTCTCTTTTCAAGGCTTTTCATCAGTGCTGGATTTCAAGAGAGGGAGAGAGAGAGATGGCCTACCTATCCCTAAGAAATAACAAGTAAATAAAGTAACAGCATGTGAGTCTAAAATAGATGGCATGTCAGAAAAATTTCAGAAAACATCCCATAACGTCACATTAATTAGTAGTTCATCACCCGTGGGTTACAAGATCTGTAGAGCGAAGATCAAAAAGGCTTCACATCTTTTTTAACAACCAGATCGTGATCACACGTACCATCTACAGTACACTGTAGGGCTGACATTGAGGACGGAAATTAGCCAGGAAACATATGACATGATTATGATCAAACACTTTGGGGATCGGCAGCTTGGATGCCCTTGTTTGCCCTCATAACCAGGTCAGTCTTTCTGATAGGCATCCCAATCAATCACTGGAGGCTCCCAAAATTCCCAAATGCTTCCGCCTACTCGTCTGGAGCATTTGAAGATTGCGGAAGAGATAGACTCGCTTGAGAGCTCTATGGAGGACTCCACTCATACTGTATCCAATCCAGTTTATTTATAGAGCACATTTAAAGACAACAGCATTGTTACTCTTTCACTGTTCCCCTTAAGTGGCCTTCTTACATGTAACTTATAATTACATCCTATTTTAAGTACAGTAGATATTTTAAGGCTAAAATTCAGAAAGTGTGAATCCTTGATTTATCTTAGGGGGAAAGGAAAAGCTTGTCTTACTTGCCTTAATGTGTCCTATAGTTTCAACCTCCAACTTTATGAGCCCAATTCAGGGTTGCCAAGATCTGGTTGTTATATTTCAATATACAATTTTCAAGGGTATATTATCTCACTTATTACACATGCACGCACACATGCACGCTTTGTTGTTAGCCAACCATAAAAACACTAAAATAAAAAAGGGAAGAACCTTCAAGGTTCAGGATTTTTATTGTCCCATTATAGAAACACACTGCTGCAGCATTATACGTAGTGTGAAACTCTTGGACTTCAGGCTTCCTCAACGGTGTGGATGATAATAAAATATACATCTAAATTAAGTCAAACTAGGTAGAATAGTTAAATAGTATTCAGATTTTGACATTGTAATGTTACGTGTGTGCGTGTGTGCGTCCGTACATGCGTGCGTGCGTAACAGAGAGCATGAGACACATTCTAGCCAACTGAAGTATAATTTAATTGTTGCGTGAGGCCATAAATGGTATTCATCATCTTCCCGCTTAAAACATATAGCACTTTTGGCGAGTGACAATGTCACGTAACAAAGCAAAATTAGGCTTACCACTTAAATTCTATATTCTTAGTTGTATGGGTCCCTAGGGCTCTAAGTCCTATATATTTCCCTAGTCTACACCAACTCTCTTCGCCGACTATCTACAAGCTACCAATTTACGGGGCTGAGTCGGCTAAGCGAACTTCGCAACATTCGACACGGCAACTCGCCTGCTATAGCGTGCTCGGTGGTGTCTCTCGTGGCTCAAGTTCGCTTGAGACGGCACAGCGCCCCTCCGTCACGGTCTGAAACTGTACTTTATCCCATCCTACTAGTAGGAGGGGGGTGTGACCATTTACCCAGCACCCCTTCCCTACTTCCTTCACAGGTGTTACCGATGCTACTAATTGTCTCCACCAGGCCGAAGGCATGTGGGGAGAGTATGTTTTGCACTCCGTCCGTCCGCGTGTCCGTCCGTCCGTCCGTGTGTCCGTGAACAGCTAATCTCGGCCACCGTTAACCCGGTCGATGCCATATTTTGCACACACACTCCCTGGATGCCAACGATGAACCTCTGCCCCAAACTTTCCAGAACGGCCTGTTATAGCGCCACCAGGAGGCCGCTTTGTGCAAAACAAGTTTTTGCACAGTACACCTACAGATTTTGTCCAAACATCACGCAAATTGGTACACAGTCTCTCTAGAGCCATTCAACGAAACGGGTCTTTCAGATTTATCAGACTCCATCCTGATTGGTTAAGATTGGCTTCCAAAGTTCACAGGAGTGCTCAGTTTCAAACAAAATGCTGCAAATCATGAACACATCGCGTGATTTCCGTGAAATTGTGCACCCACATTCCCACTAGGCCGAGGACGAAATGCCACATGAACAATTTCAACTCAGCCTCAAGGTGGCGCTATAACTGGCCGAAAGGTGTTTTTACCTCTAACTGCACGGGGCACTTTTTTTAAAGCTCTGTTCCATTCTGGTCAAACAGAGTCAGGGACAGGGTGCTGCAAATGTGCATGTTGGCTCACTGGAAACACACCAGTGGATCTCAAGGTGTCCTTGAGTGGGTTCCATCTCTGAGAGTGTACAGATGTGTAAAGTCCATTTCACTGAGCCTAGAGGGTTAAGGTTTGCTCAACTTTTCTCCTCTGAATATATTTTTACTCAGGTGATAATAAGGAGGAGGAGAGCCCCGGTGTTTGACATCGAGAGCGGCCGGGCAACGCCTTGTGACACGGTGCCGACCGTCTCCGCCAACGTGAGCCCTGCCGACTGCACCTCAGTCCCCCTGCACGTGCTCAGCTGCAGCAGTGCTGCCAACGTGCTGCCAATAGGACAGCACGGCAGCAGTGCCACCGTGACCGAACACGAGAGGATTCAAACACACAACGAGAGGAGAATGAAAGGGAACTCTGCTCAGCACTGACAATGCTCCCTCTCCAGGTTCTTACTTCTTTTACTGGCAGGTAAATCGTCAGGCTGGATCCAATGGCCGTCGCTCGATGCTCGGTCATCTCTGGCGGCTTCGACACACACGGACGGCCACAAGAGAATCCTCTAGTCAACTACATAGGACCTGAAGCGCCTGTCCCGATGGCTGGCGGTTGCCAGCAACTTCTGATAAATTGTTTTTTGTTGTGCTTTGGAAATAGAGAGGTTCTGATGGTTTTTTGTTTTGGGAACACAGATTAAAGAAAAAATAAAATAAGAAGATAGATGGTTACCTGCTAAAGTGGCATAGACTAGATGGGCCTATTATACCAGATGCTGCCAGCTCAGTTCACAGGCGGTTTGGCTGGTCGTGGCGGTGAGTGGGGAAACCTTCTCTATTGATCAGTATTAAAAAAAACTGTTCTCAGCTCAGATCTGTGCCTGAAATGGTATGGGTGTATGTTAATAGTTTCAGTAGTACAACTAAAAAACATAAATGGAATCCGATACTGTATCACTAGAATCACATTACATGGAATCACTGGATGATTCTGTTGAACTGGAACTAATGGATTTCATTAGACTTTTCATTTGATCGTTAATCAGGAATATGTGGCACCACGTCAGTTTAGCAGGTCTGATCTATACCACGGCAACAACCAAGAGGTCGATCCTTTGCAGAAGTGTCCTTGAGAAAGAATGCACAGTGTCAGTACATTACATACATTTACCTCTTTGCTTCAGATGACGAAATCAAGAAGAAAATCCCTAACATTTTGTCTAACACGATGGCTGAAGTGCTCTAAAATCCTTAACAACAAAGTGTAAGACTTAGAAGTGCAACTAAGGGCCACTGACTTGACCACTGTCCTGCATTCGAGGACAATTTTCTTTTTGTCACTTGGCTTCTGTTCTGAGTGGATGTTGACATTATTATGATCTGTGATCTGTCAATCTACCAGTGACAAACAACACGCTGAGAAGCTCTGCAAAGTGCCCCCACTTTCTCAATCAAAGATCAGACAAGATGGCAGATAGCCATCGCTGGAAGTCTCCTTCAATCCAACCATTGTATTCCAATGTTGTTGCCAGCTCGAGATCTATAGCCGCTTCTCTGCCTCAAATGAGTGTGTTTTGTACATCTCTCACTCAGTCCCTCAGTGATGGCCAGTCATGAGAACATGACTCCTCGAGAGCGTGAGTGTTCTTGTACTGTATGTGTCAGAATAAGAGAGAGAGAGAGAGAGAGAGAGAGAGAAGGGAAGGGAATGTAGTGTGTGTGTGTGTGTGTGTGTGTGTGTGTGTGTGTGTGTGTGTGTGTGTGTGTGTGTGTGTGTGTGTGTGTGTGTGTGTGTGTGTGTGTGTGTGTGTGTGTGTGTGTGTGTGTGTGTGTGTGTGTGTGTGTGTGTGTGTGAGAGAGAGAGAGACTGTGAGTGTGAGAGAGAGAGTGTGTGAGAGAGAGTAAGGGAGAGATGATGATCTCAGTCCAGGGCATAAGAAGGGCTTGTTCTTGTCACAAAAGAAGTGGCCGTAGGCTGGAGGAAATGACAGTTAGCAGCAGGACTGATGCCGGCGGAGCCCCGATGAATCAACAGCATCGCAATCTGTCCAGACCGCAGGGTATTTTGCCTCGTCTGTGAAAAATGGGGAGCATTTCAATAACGTTTCAATGTACAGTACTTCATGGGCTCATATGGGTTCCAAAATGAATGAAAAGAATGAATACGTTTTATTATGTTTCATTAATCAGCCTCTGTAGAAATATGTCTCACTCCTGTGTCAAAATGTTGCTTTTTTAGGTTAAGAGGTTAAAATAGCCTTTAACTGAAAACATGCAGTCTGTTTTTGTAACAGAACACTTTTTCCATTAACTCAGTAATATGACATTTCAGTTATTTTTTTGAATTGATGTATTTATTTTGTACAGGAGATATCGGGTGTGTGTGTGAACTTATTTGTTCAATCTGAATTATTAAAGGACTCGAGTTGAAAGCAATTCTACACATCAGTGTGATATTTGAGATGCTGAGAGAGACTTTTGAGCCAGGAATGTAACTCCAAATGTGTTTATGAAATTCTTTTGTTGTTTTTATATATTCTGATGCAGTCTGACAACACTGTAATTCAGAAACAAAAGGTACATATTGGAAGTGTTACACAAATAATTACTGTTGTTGTTGTTATGATTATTATTATTATTTCTGCATGTTAGAATAAATGCCAGTATATATTATTCCTACATGTATGCAATGAGTGGGATCCCATTCATCCATAAAACACAATATTAGGAAATAATTTTTAAATATAAAATGGTAAACATATACCATGTCTTTCTGAAATGCTTTACCAATTACCACCCATTCACACTGAAGAAGTCATGGAAGTTGTCCATGGCGCCAGCCGCCAAGCAGAGCGGGCATCAGACCATTTGGTTCCATTTCTGTACCGTCAGAGTTATAGGGGTCCTTGAAATTAAAATATTTCAGAACCACTGGATTAGTGAAATATGCAGACTGTTACTCACAGAGCTGCCTCATTCACGAGCCTTTTTGTTTCATAATTACTCAGAGAATAAATAAAAACACCACATTCTGTACATTTGAGTAAAAAGAAAAAAGTCAAGTCATCGTTTCAGACCTCAGTCTGTGGTCTCTAGTCATTCCACAGGAATGATGATCGGTCCACATAGCCTGACAGAGGATCTGATGCGTTTATCCACATCCTCTTTGACAATAAAAATTAATTGCAGTTTTATGGCGGAAAGTGAAAGCAGTCATTCACAAAAACTGGCTTTTGGAGACTGGTGTCAGATTTTGAATGGGAAGTGAACTACAAGTTACAGGATTTGTCTTTAAAAAAAAAATTATACTTGATTTAAGCGTACCACCTATGTAGACAACTTGGCTGACAACACTGCAGAGCTCAAGAACCTGATGTTGGATAGGACTTTGTGGAGGGCAGCGATCCAGGAATCCCGAGTTGGTGTTGGCTAGACCTCACTCTCGCAGCAAGAATACTTGATTAGATTATTTTTTATCAAAGTTGTTTTTGTTGGTAAATCATACAATCTCAGCTATCAACAGGCACGGGTGTGATTTGTGGTCTAAAGCCCTATTCATAGTCCAGATTTAGGTGAAGAGGTGGTCACCTTTTCGGTGGTCACCTCATTTTAGGGGCTGGCAATTGCCAACCCCTGGCCTATAGAGCGTTGCAGTCCCGCCCCCTTTCATAACGATGTGAGACCCAGAAGTGAATTCTCCATTTTCTCCATAGGTTTTTCAAAAAGTATTTATTTAAAGACGTTTACGCCACGGACAAAGCCAACTGGAGTTATGACAAATCATGACAACAAACAACATTTTGGACCGAACAAATAATTACAAAGAAGAAAAACAACAAAAATAGTGTTGTAACCTGCCGTTTTCTTCTTCTTTCTAATTATTTGTTCGGCCCGAAGAATTGTGTTTGTTGTCATGATTTGTCACAACTCGAGTTGGCTTTGTTTGTACGAGGCTCAATTAAAAGGTCTTTACATACATACTTTATGAAATGTCTATGAGGAAAATGAACGGGGAATCATTTCCTGGGCCCTGGTAGCGGGCGGGACTGCGACGCTCTAAAGTGTTCATTCTCTGAGTCCACCCACCAGGCCGAAGGCATGGGGAGAGAGTATGTTTTGCACTCCGTCCGTGTGTGTGTGTGAGTCTGTGTGTCCGTGTGTCCGTCCGTCTGTGTACAGCTAATCTCCGGCAACGTTAACCCGGTCGATGCCAAAATGTTGCACACACACTCCCTGGATGCCAACAATGAACCTCTGCCCCGAATTTTCCAGAACGGCCTGTTATAGTGCCATCAGGAGTCCGACTTTTTCAAATCATGAACGCAGCGTGCAATTTACGTGAACTCTTTCACAGACTTTTCTACCAGGCTGAGGAATAGGCTATGTCCCACCCTTTTCACATTAGCCTGTTATAGCGCCACCAACAGGTGGATTTTTGCAAAACACATGTTTGGAACAAAATGCCTCAAATCATCCAATTGCCATCCAAGGCGTAAGAAGAAATGGCACGCTTTTCACATTTGGCCTATTATAGCGCCACCAGGAGGCCACAACCTGCCCTGGTGGAGACCTGTGCCCCGAGGGGCACTTTTTCTAGTTTAACATCAAATTCAGTCATTTTATGCATATTGTCCCCGACTCTAAACATATTTTTTGTAGATTAATCTGATTTCAGATCAACACTGAGGGCATCTCAATCAATGGAAACACCATCTACATATAGGCCTACAGTATATAGGCCATATATTTATTGCAACCGAAAATTAAGGCCCATGCCCCAGCCCATACCTGCGCCCTAACTGGGCCCTAACTGGGCTGGCCCGAGAGGCCACACATTTTACGTTCTACCCGACCCAAAAACATCAAAAAGAAAAGAAGGAAATATGGGCATTCCCAGACCTGTTGTTTCAGCGCTTCTCGCCCTCAGGGTGTCTTACTGGTTTACTACATGTTGTGACATGTGTTACTGTAAAATCTATCAATCAAGCCAAAAACACATCTATAACACAGTGTTATAGATGTGTTTTTGGCTTGATTGATAGATTTTACAGTATTATGACAGGAAAGGGGGGAAGACATGCGGCAAAGGTCGTCGGGATCGGGACTCGAACCCACGATGCCGACATACCGTCACGTTGGATTATCAGCCTAGGTGCAGGCATCCATATAGGCATATGCATATTCCATGTTTTGCTAATGGGCTTTAAGGTAGGGTATGTCATGTTTGCAGTTCCTCTGTTAGTCTGTTAAAATAAGTGTTTGTCTGTTAAAATAATAAATGTCTCCTCTTAGCTCTTCAGTAAACAGAAAATCCATTTTCAGACTGGGATACCAGGATAAACAAGTGAATTTGGAAGTGATGGCACAAAGACATGAACAGACAAAATCGGAACTGGAATACTAGCCTACTCTCTCCTAATTTGCTGAAATTTGACCATCCACCTGAAAATGAAAAATGTTCTATTTATCAAGAGTTGGAGAGACGGAGAGATCTCACACCTTTAATAATTAACCTTTAACAAAAACAAACAAACGGTTTTGTTAAACCAAAAAATACCATAGGCCTATAGCCTACTCTACCTTCAAGTGGTAATTAATTTTTTGCCAGAATTGCCAATGCAATGCCACCCATATTTTGTTCTGAAATGCTTCTGCTTTTAGGTTAGGATAATAGGAATGGATTAGGTTAGGAATAGGATTAGGGATAGGATTAGAATAGGATCTCTGAAAATACACGGACCGATCTCTCCATGATGATTTCTACAATCAACACAGTAGCCTACCACAATAATTCAAACGATGAGAATGTGGGATTGTTTTGGAATGTGATGAGTGTAACAGATTCCAAGTAGATTTCATAGGAACCGACATACTTTTATTTTGTGGAACGACACATGATGAACAGAATGAACGCAACAGGAAGGACTCTTATTTTGGAATTACTCTACCCCCAGAAGTCGTTTAAATATTCTGGGTGGATTCATTGACGGTCTGAAATACTGTTGCTTAACGGTTTAAAGCGTTAACAAGGGCGAAACATATACGTACACATCTTTGCACAGCTGTTTCATTGATGCTCTCTTAAGTTATACATCGTCTGTGTCTGAAATGAATAAACGACATAAAAATGGAGGTAAGTTGCTAAGTTAGCACGCTAGCTTGAAAAGCCTTGTTACCCCGGCGTTAAGAATGTCTACATCCCCCATAGCCTATACTCTGTCTAGAGCAGTGGTTCCCAAACTTTTTCATGTCAAGGACCCCCAAATTGACACTGATGAGCCCGCGGACCCCCATTTTTAAAAGATATGCCAGGGACCCCCATAAGAGAAGATTTTGACGGCTAGCAGTGATTCTCAACCCGTTTAATTTCAAGGACCCCCAGTTTGACATGCATTAGTCAGTCCACGGACTGATTACTCAGTCAGTGCAGTGGTGGAAAGTAACTATATACGTGTACATTTACTTTATTTATTTAATATTATTATTTTTTACTTTAAAGTATTTCCAAATTCCAATACTTCTACTTCTACTCCACTACACGTCAGATCCCAATATTGTCCTTTTACTCCAGTAGCCTACATTTATTTGAAAACTTTAGTTACTAGTAATACTTTGTAGATTTTGATTATTCTAGAAGAGCAGCTTCTATTCTATTGCAGTGCCTTGTTTGAGGGCGGTAGAGTGTGCTGCTTGATGAGTGATGAGTTCCTGCTCAAGGGCACTGGAGGGAGAGCACTCTTATCACTTACTCACTTGCACCAGAGCCTTAGAAATAGACACGGCTCTGACTTGCACTAGCCTTGACGACCTTACAGGCTTATGCAAAGTAAAAAAAAATATTTTAGATAGCATGTTATGTAGACAGATGCCCTATAATGTTTATAGTTTCAATATACAGATTATTGATTTTCTTTGTATATTCTACTGTTTGACTGATGATAAGTTATTGGTTTACTTATGATCCTAGATGACTAATTTAATGCATTTGATTTGATGCCTTGTGTTGTCCTTGCTTACTGTAAATTGCTCTGGATTAAGAGCGTTTGCTGAATGCCTAAATTGTAAAAAAAAAAAAAATGTAATTGTATACTGATTAGCTCTTCACCACTGGATAAAACATTGAGAACCACTGTAACAGCATACCCATCTCCAATTATATCTTCCATACAGGTGTGTATGCTGTCCCTCTTTCTCTGGCCTCTCTGAGGCTGCTGGCCTCGCCCCTCCAGCTGACCTATGCCTACATCTGGCAGGTCATGAAGCAGAGAGACGTCAGACAGTACAGCAAGGTGGAGGAGTTTGTTGCCGCTGTGATAGACACCCGTCAAGATCTCCTGAGATTCAAGCAGAGTGCCCAGCTCCTCCTGGGACTGAGGGCACGGGTGAGAGCTCTTTGTCATGCATATGTCTTCGTGTATGTGCATGTCGGTCAGTTGTCATCCATGCAAGCAGGTCATTCGACTGTCTGTTTGTCTGTGTGTCTGTTCAACAGCTAATCTGGCATACTTTTAGAGCCATATCTCTTGTACATGCTTACAGCAGGCCAATGACCTCAATTCCTCAAAAACTGGCACCTCAACATTAACGTTTTGGAGATCAGACGGCGAATTGCAGTCGCTGTACCGCACTGTTGTGACGAAAAGAGAGTTGAGCCAGAAGACAAATATCTCTGTCTAGTGTCTACCGAGCAATTTTCGTTCCTACTCTCACCTATGGTCATGAAGTGTGGGTCATGAACGTCCGAAAGAATAAGGTGGCGAATACAAGCGGCCGAAATGAGTTTTCTCCGACGGGTGGCTGGCATCTCCCTTAGAGATAGGGTGAGAAGTTCAGTCACGCGAGGGAGACTCGGAGTAGAGCCGCTGCTTCCTCGCCTGGAAAGGAGCCAGTTTAGGTGGTTCGGGCATCTGGTTAGGATGCCTTTCGGGCGTCTACCTAGGGAGGTCCTCGATGCACGTCCCACTGGGAGGAGACGGGGACCTCAGGGCAGAGCAAAGCTTTAGAACGCCCCGGGATCCCCCAGGAAGAAGTTACTAATGTTGCTCTGGAGAGGAATGTCTGGAGCTCTCTGGTGGAGCTGTTGCCCCTGCGACCCGTCACCGACTACGTTTTGGTCGAACCCAGGTTTCTTAAAGGGGAATACCACATTTTCAGCTATATTAATGACATAGTAAAATGTTGAAAATGATTGGTATTCCCAGTGGTATTATTCAAGCAAAACTTAGTTGTCAAGCTAAGTATTTGTAATTTTGTATAAGCTCTTTTCCATTCTGGACGCATTCTTCAAAACAAACTGCATAGTTGAGGTTTGACTGTATTTGTGAGAACTGACAACCTGGTTTGCAGTGGTCATACATTTTGTCCAATTCCATGTTTTTGATTCTGTGTTGTAGATCATTTTGGAGTTGCTCCAAACAGAGGATAGCCCAGACTCCGGGACCATTCAGGCTCTGATCGAGAAACTTGACGTTGGTGTCAACAAGGTAATACCAGTAAGACGCCTTGAGGACGAGAAGCAACCTCGCCCTAAAGGGTGAAACAACAGGTCTGGGAATGCCCATATATGGACCCTTTTTTGTTTGTTAATGCCTTCGTTTTCGGGCCTGTTGAGAACTCTAGTTTTCCAGGCAGCCTGGCTGCGCTAATGACTTTGGGGCGTCTAGAGTTTGAATGGACAGGTATCACACACACACACACACACACTCCCTGAGCGGGTTGATAAAATTGGCGATCGCTATCGATACAAAACAACAAATACAACATAATTACATTATAGTATTAAAGTATTGAGAATCTGTGCAACATACAACCAATAGTTTCTGTCTTTCATTGTCCCTGCTAAGAATGCAGACTTCTGATGTTGACATGTGTGCTGTGTATATTTGCAGAATGATCTAGAGGTGCAGCAATGTCAGGCTAACTTCACAGAGGTTGTCCAAATGCTGCTTAAAAACCCAGGACAGAAGAAACAGTTCTTCCAGGTAAAAGTCAATCTGAAGGAAGCCGCCTAATATAAAATTTATATTTAATTATCTAGTTCTAGTCTTTAGTAATGACAACTGAAGCATAATCATATGGCAAGTGGAAACAAACACATTGAAAATAATGAAAAATGCACCAGGATCGTCTGTAGCTGACTGGATAGTGCATCGACCACATATTGTTTATTCCACACATGGAGGATTGTTGCATACACACACACACACACACACACACACACACACACACCTGATAAAAGGTAGATTTGCATGTAACTGTATATGGGATACAATAACATATTGCATTTATTTCACCAAAACCTACACCATAGCACTGCCATTTAAGTGTGTGTGTGTGTGTGTGTGTGTGTGTGTGTGTGTGTGTGTGTGTGTGTGTTTTCTCTCAGGATGACTTCCCTGTGAAGTATGGCTCCAGTTTTGATACAGATCTCCAGGCCCTGATAGCAGGCCTGGTGTGTAAGCTGGAACAACTGCTTCCTGTACCCAACCTGTCCCAGGTAGCTAGTGGTACAACAGCCTGATTTATGAACAACATACTGTGTATAGAACTGTGCCCTCGGAACTGGATATGGCACCCTACCTAACTATCGGTGACACACAGCATAATGCACACAGGGTAGCTGTACCTGTTTACCTCTAGACTTGGTAAACAGGGCCTTAGTTTGCTCTGTACTGTACTGACAGATTTCTTTTCCCTGTCCACCAAATCTCTTCACCATAAACAGCCGATCTACAAGCTTGTCGATCTACACATTTTGGCTAATGATCGCCCCCAGAATAATGATGCTGATGTCACTGTGCGAGTGCTTAACTACTGCCTGGCATGCCCGCTACTGCAATATTTTCATTGGTACCCAGAATACATACAGAAAGACAGCATGAGAGAGAGGGGGGTCAGGGTTTTACCATTTCAGCACTGCAGACCGTGGCACAGTGGGCTGGGCTAAATGCTGATCAGTGTAAACTGACGTGTTAATTACGTTTTTATTTTATTTGTATTGATATTTAATGTTTCGTGGTTAGTACGAGTCGAGTCACCGCCAGCTGCGCTTACGTCAACGAGGAATCTCAGGAACGCAATGTGTTGACAGCTGGGCGTGACGTATATTAGCAGCTTTCATATGTAGTAGTTTCAAGGCTATTGCGGCCACATTAATTCCATTTTCTCCAGAAACTGGCTGTATCAAATATGAATGGACATCATTAACGACGCACAGCCACCCCCCTGTGGTTGGAGTTAGCTAAAGGCTTCAATTTCAGTTTCAGTTCATCCCAAGATACATTATTATTACTATATATAAGACTAAAGGCGGCGATCCGAGCACTCAAAAAGTTAAAAATTAGAGGGTAGGTTAAAAAAATATGTTACTTTACAGTATCTATAAAAGTTCAAAGAAGCCTGGCTTCTTTTAACTTTTATAAATGAAGTACATATTTTTTTATTGTCTTTAGTATTCCAGTCCCACTGATCTTTGAAGCACCAGCCTACTTTATATTATTGTTTTTTTAACATCTCCATCGAGCACCTGGTTGATTTTCTTTTCGTCGCGTTACATTATTATTACTATGTATGTTCATTCTCTCTGGCTCTGTCTCCTTTCTCCACTCAGCTGGGTGACATGATCTCTACTGCACCGTCAGACCTGGAGGCATGTGGGCAGTACATCCCTGGCCCCGATGAGCTCAAGACCCTCCTCCAGCACCAGAAACCCAGAGCAATACATGGTAGTTTTCCATTTGAGCATCTGTATTTGTAGTATTTAAATACTTTAAATACTGCTGTTTGAAACTCCGATCACTTCCAGGGTCTAAGGACCCCGGACTTGTAGCCAGGCTAAAAACTTAAGCCTGGCGAATTTGCGCTTGGCAAAAAAAAGAAAAGAAAAGCTGCACGACAGTGGGATATTAGTCTAGCTACTGGACTTGCACCATTGTCGAGAAACGCAGTAAGGCTGCCTCAGTGTTCTTGAAAACTGCTCATTCTGCACCGCACTCCCTCGGCTATACACCAGACAAGTTTAGCGATTACAGACAGACAGACGGACGGACGGACGGACGGACGGACGGACGGACATTCACTGTATAATCCTTTTTTCCTCATCTGTAAACCCTTTTAAAGCCAATGCAGTATTTCATATAAAAGTTCCATGGCCACCTCAGTTTACAGAACAATAAGAATATACTGTATGTGTTTTCGTGGTCAGTGCCACATCAGCTCTGTTTAATGGACAGAAAGGTTATTAAGTTAGATGTTTCATTTACTGTGCAGGCTTCTATAGAAATAATTTTAAAGAAGTCCAGAGATGTTTTTAAACATCATTCAGAATACTTTTGGGAGAAGGATAGGAACTGCTGATCAGCCTTGATATCCACGTGTAGCACTACAGCATTTAGATTACTGAGCCTTAAAGGAACAGTTCACCCATTCGGAAGTTCATCTTAACCCATTGTTTCCCTCTGGTCCCTTTGCGTTGCAGCCATCACATCCACTGTGGGCAACTGCGTCTTCTCAGCACTTTCCTTCTGTCCCGCCGCAGTGGAACCGCCAAAGTCACCAGAGGTCGCCCTGAGTGTAGCAAGCCCTGCAGCATTCAGTGACATAGAAGACCTGGGAGAGATGTCCAGAGACTCGGACCACCCTCGGGTGACGGAAAGCCCTGCCACTCCCACAGACGGAGGAACGAGTAGCATCGATGCTACATCTGCAGACCCTGCGCCTGAGACGAATCAGGAAGACACTGCTGAGACAAACACTGCAGCAGCGACACCAGTAGCCAGCACAAGTCAGGAGAACACTCAAGAGGTCTCTGGAACTAAAGAGTACACGCGTATCCAGGACAGAGTAGAGACTGAAGAGCTGCAAACGACACCCCTACTCGGAATGCCGCCAGAGTCACCAGAGCCAAGGCAGTCTCCTATGTTGATCCCTTTGAAGATCATTCCCATGGCGATAAGGGATGATTCTGCCTCGCCGAATGAAGGAAGCACAGAAACCAGCATCCCACAGAAGCCACAGACTCAACGAGTCACGCTGCAGCAGTGGGTGTCCCAAATAGCTATTAACTCCCTGTCACTCCCAGCCCTGCCACCCTTAATTCCATACAAGTTCGATGATGTGAGGGCAGGGTCCAGCGAGAAACAGGAGGTGAACAGCGGGAACCGGGAAGTGAACAGCGAGAAACGGGAAGTGAACTTGAATGAAAAAAAGACTAAGTTGGCGTCTAATCCCCCAAAAGACACCAGGGTCACCTGTGAAGTTTGCAGAAAGAAATTTCCCAGACAGTCTCAGCTGGAAGACCACCAGCGCATACATACGGGTGAGAAGCCGTACCCATGCTCAACGTGCAGCAGGACATTTCGGACGGAGGCCATGCTGACATACCATCAGAAGATCCACACTGGTGCGCGGCCATACAACTGCGGCCACTGCGCCCGGGGTTTCATGAGACTGCAGACCCTCCGGCGGCACATAAGGTTCCACGTCACTCAGAAACCTTTCTACTGTGAAATCTGCAACAAGGGCTTCACACAGAGTCCTTACTTCAAGAAGCACATGGAGTGCCATACCAGTACGAGGAGCTTTCACTGCAAGCATTGCAAAAAGACTTTCCCAACCCAATTCAAACTGACAAACCACGAGCGCTGGCACACAAGGGAGCGTTCGCACATGTGCGAACGCTGCGGCAAGAGCTTCACTTTGCCCTCCATGCTAAGGAGGCACATGGGCTACCACTATGGTAACAGGCAGTACTTGTGCTCGAAGTGTGGCAAGACTTTCGTCTACGAGTCGGACATGAAGAAGCACCAGCGCTACCACGTGGCAAGGATCCAGACGCCATGCTCCGTCTGCCAGAAGACATTCGGTACCAAGTACGCCATGACGGTTCACATGCGGATCCACACCCAGGAGAAACCCTACCAGTGTCCCATCTGCCAAAAGTTCTTCAGACAGTTCGGGAACCTGCAGGTGCACAAGCGGCTGCACACAGACGATCGACCCTACAGCTGTGAGATCTGCGGGAGAACCTACAAGCTGTCCTCCCACCTGAACGTCCATAAGAAGTCGCACACGTGCGAGCGGCCCTGGACATGTGACATTTGCGGGAAGGGGTTCCCCATCCCGGGCCGCCTGAAGAAGCACATGCTGACGCACATCAAGGAGGATGCTTCGGGGGGCTCCAGTAAACGGCAACCCAGGAGCAAGCACAGGAAACGCCCTCTGAAGACAAAGTAAAATGATGATAGCAATTGTAATAATGTTCTCAAACTGTTTTTCCATCCGGGGATCTTAGAATGTCAGCTGTGTTTAGTGTAAGCTCTGTGGGGTGCAGAGCAGACCTGGCAAAGGATGGACCTTTTAGATGTGGTGTTTTGGTGTCTCACACTTTGATTCCGCAATTTCCGCTGAGCTTCCACTGAGCTCAAAACGCCTCACAACGGGGTTGTGACCCTGTAGATCTGTTAACTTATGTTTTAAGATAACAAAAAACAAAACAACAACAAAACAAAAAACAACAAAAACTAAGGCCATTTTCTTTATCATTAGTTAGTTTCAGTTTATTTTTAAAAACAAAACAGCTTCAGACTTTCAGTTTAAGTTATAGATTTGTTTTCTTTTTTTATATATATATATTTTTTTACTTTTCTGTGTGTGTGTGTGTGTGTGTGTGTGTGTGTGTGTGTGTGTGTGTGTGTGTGTGTGTGTGTGTGTGTGTGTGTGTGTGTGTGTGTGTGTGTGTGTGTGTGTGTGTGTGTGTGAAGCCTTGTTTAAATTTCGTAAAGTTAGCTAAAATGTTTTATTTTGTTCTATTATAGTTTAAGTTTTGAGTTATTTTGTTAGTTTTAGTTAACACCCAAAGATTATGTTTTATACGGCCCATCGCGGTCCCGCCGCTAGTCGCGTTAGAATTTATCATAGCTCCCGTTGCTGTCGATCGCCTCGGGAGTGTTTTGGCTACATCAAGCTAAATGTGCTCCGTTGCTGCAAATTGCTGGGTGCTCTGGTCCTAAATACCCCCGGGTGTTCATGGTGTTAACTATAATAACCTTGCTCCATACAGGCCGCCGCCAATGGTCAAGACGCCGTGCCCCATGTGCGGCAAGGTGTTCACCAAATACACCATGAGGATCCACATGAGGATCCACACCCAGGAAAAACCCTACCAATGCAACATGTGCAAGAAGGCTTTCACCCAGATCGGCAACCTTCTGGTCAGTGCTGGAAAGCAACTAAATATAGCTTTACTCAAGCACTGTACTTATGTGCAATTTGTGCAATATGTCAATTTGTAGTATAGAGGGTATGCACATGACATCATCGTACCTGGAAGTTATGCGGGAACGCCCACTGAGTGGCAAAAAACTACTTTCTGGCCTTGACAGCCCATTCATCCAAAAGGAAAAGTCCTGTCTGATTGCATTAAACAATGTCAAACTCACCAACATTGCAGCTGTACAAAAAGCTTGAATTATCCTCTTTCTAGCAAAGTTTTTGTATCATAAAAATCCACCATAGTAACGTTATGAGCTACTTTCCGTCAAGAAATGCCCTGCATTTGATTATCTTTCTAAGTGTCAGAGTTTGGAAGTGCTTGTTTTCAATAACACAACATTTAGCTGCCTCCTGCATTATGGGACATTTAGAAACAGGTGGTACGCAGGACTGTTGAGTGATTTCCAACGAGCGCTTCCAAACTCCAACACTCCATGCTGCTCAATGTTTTGACACTCAGTCTAGATGAGGGGGGCGTGTCCTGATGGGAAAATCATGCATGTGCATACTCTATTGAAATTGATTCAAATATGTCTAGATGCAAATGGTTTTATTTTTTGACACCACCGCCAGGTGCACAAGAGGCTGCACACGGATGAGCGGCCCTACAGTTGTGACGTCTGTGGAAGAACCTACAAGCTGTCCTCCCACCTGAACGTCCACAAGAAGTCACACACAGGTAGGACTGCAAGTATTATTTTTAAACTTGTTTTAAATCAATATTTTATACCTTGCTATACAACGGTGTGGCGCAAGTATTGCCCATCGACAAGCTCACAGTGTGTTGTGATGTGACACGTTGTGTGCTTGTCAATTGGATATTTGCTTGTAGATCTCATAGCTTGTAGATCTGCTATTTTTGAAAAGGTGTGAAAATGCGGTGCAAATCTTTGAATATAATAATCTTTCAGATCAAATGTTTTTTTTTTTTTTTTTAACTTGTTTATTGCCATTAAAAGATCATTTACAGGCAATTTGTTTCATATTATAAGACATGTTCATTTTCTCTCCGATAAGCATACAGTACATGCACACACATCTACATACGTTTATACACACATACATCTTCAGATCTAACGAAGACAAGAAAAAACTAAAAAAGGAAGGGTATCTGGGCAGCAGCTCTACCCATTTGTAGAATCTGCTTCCAGATATTCTGCCACTAACTCCCATCTCCTTTTTGAAGTTAGGAAGCTTAATTTGGGCTGTCATATATTTCATCTTATATATCTGTTCAACTTTTTGTAGCTACTGATCAATAGTAGGGGGGTTGGGTTTCATCCAATTAAGTGTCACAATCTTTCTTGCAACTGTCAACAGACTAACAGAGCGAACGTTTTGGAACAACATATATATTTTCAGATGGGGGTCGGCAGCCAAATCCATATGTTTTTTGGGGTTCTTGTCATGAAAATGTTTGAGAACGACTGACACATAAATAGAAACATAGGTTTTTACAGAAAACTGTCAGCATTTAGATGGCATTTGTAGAATCGTCCTCCGGTCTAAATGGGTTAACTGTTGCACACCTCCACACAGGAGAGCGGCCCTGGAAGTGTGAACTTTGCCAGAAGGGCTTCTCCATCCCGGGGACCCTGAAGAAGCACATGCTGACACACACCAGGGAGCAGGCTCCGGGGGGCAAACAGATTCACAGGAGAAAATACAAGAAACACACCGGGAAAACGGAAAAGTTTGAGGACGATAGCGATGTTTATTAACGTTGTCAAACGTTGCTTTTTCTTGTCGATACATGGATTATTGCAGGGGTTCTCAAACTATTCTGAATCATGTTATATTATCATTAAAATCTTTTTCTTTTACAATTATTTGGGCCCTGGCCCACAGGTTGAGAGTCATATTATAGTAATATTATTACTATAATATGACTCAACCTGTGTGCCAGGGCCCAAATAATTGGCAAAAAAAGATGGAGTGGAAGTTGCATTTGCACTCACATAATATGAGTGCAAATGCAACTTCCACTCCATCCCATGAGCGTAATACAAAGACGACGAAGAGCGTTGTGCAGTGAAAGATAATAAATGTTCCTTTTGCCATTGCATTTACCACACAGGCACTAATATCCCTATTCTGGGGGCGAACGTTGGGCAAAAATAGCCAATCGTAGCTAGATTGTAGATTTGGCGATTTTCGGCCAAGAGATTTGGTATAAAATTATGATTTGCCGCCTGGAAGTTACGCTGGGTGAATTTCTTCCATAAACGAGACTTATTTTGAAAAAGAAAGAAATCCCTTATACTGTGTCACTGTTTGGCATTTTATTTAATAGTGGCATGTGCCTACTGCACAAGGCTTTGCCATTTAATTAAATATGTATACTTTTTACTTTTTTTAACATTCCATTAAACAAACATCCAAATGAAATTAAATCTGCATGGAATGACAGATAAATAAATTCCTTGGCTGCTGTGACATACAGTACTTCTCCACGTTGTCTTTGTTTTTGAGCTGTATTTAACTTACACTTGAAATTATTTATCTGAAAAAGGATGTGTGAAGGGATAAAAAACAAAGAATAAATATGGAAAATCAACTTGAGGGGTTCATTTATATGCCAGGTATTGTATACACATTAATTAATCTGATACTTCACACCCAAGCTGTTATCCAAATACAAAGTTAAAGGGTAATTGATCATCAATTTATGTATTATTGTTTTGGTTTTTGTTTCGTTTGTACACTTTAAGAGTTGCATACCAAAAAGATCCTAAGTGGCATTGCTGGAGTCAGAACATTGGCTAAAATTGACCATTTTAAATAAACTATTATTATGGCAGATAGGGCTCTATTTTCGTCCATGCTAAACCCCTTATCCCTAAACTACTAAACATTTTTGAATACCGGTAGTTAAAATAGCCAATCTACATCGACACCTTGAGACCTTGTAGATTATTCAAAAATGTTAAAAATATAAAATAGTAAAAAAGGCAAAGTAGTTTAGGTATAAGGGGTTTAGCATGGACGAAAATAGAGCCCACAGTTCCATATTAGTTTATTGTGGGTTAAGTTAAGTGCCAAAACAAACTGGAAGCTACGCTTTGCTGCCATCTAGTGGATTTCCCCTCCAAATTGCTTATGCAGAATAAGCAATTTGGGCTTGATTGATTGAAAACTTATTAAAAGTTAAGCACAGGGGGGAAAATATATGTGAATAATAAAATCAATAAACATATGTTATTTTTTTTTAAACAGTTAAGCACAGGAAAGTACAGTTAAGTGCTAACAGGATTAGAAACCCAGAAAGGCTTGTTTCCATTGGGGACGGGTCCACATGTAACCCATTTTACCCAGAACCACCCATTTTACCTAGAACCATGCATGATGCATGTGAAGATGAAAACAGTAAGGTAAGGACGGTGTACATTAGGTTTAATTCGGTGTGATATCGCTGCAGCTGCTCTTGTTGGTGCATTGGTTTGGTACGGTTAAATATAAACGTACTGTTGTGACTTTGGGCCTACATTAGATTAGAGTACAACTGCTGGTTTGTTGACTTTTCGTTCAGTTTGTTGTTTAAAGTAAACGTTAATTAGGGCTTGATGGTGTCAGCTGGATCATCAGTTGGCGTCCATGATGAGAAACAACGCAATTTCACCGGACAAAAATGATGCAAATTAAGACCTGAAGTCAAGTCTGAAGTCAAGGAATCTTCAATTCTCGGGCTATGCGTACCTATAGCTGCAATAATCAGTTACAGTGTGTTATGAGTGTTACTTTTACTCTGATAATTGAAATGGATTGATTTGGTTCTATTTGTACAGTCCGAGTAAAACAAAAGTACATTACTTTATTATACTGTAGATTTTTCCCCGTAACTATGATAGTCTTGGGCTCACTTTCCGCGCTGAAATCACGTACTTCTTCGTACATGTAAAAAACTAAAATGCTGACCCTGTAGCCCCGAATGTTAAGTCGACATTCGGAACCCGTGTGGATTTATTATTATTGTTATTAGGCCGTGTTTTTCATTAGATATGTGCATCTTAATAATCCCGTGTCGGATCCTGACGGAAGTTCTGGGGGCGCATCCGGTGCAAACCGGTATTACCATAGGTATATGCTCAATGTAAACAGAAATCAGCCTAGGCCTAAACAAGAAGGGGATGGCGTTCAGGAACAGAAGAGATTAAAACACATATTAAAGTATACAGACTAACAGAGACGCCGAGTTAACATCCGGGGCTTCCGGGAAGCATATTATATTTTGCATGTGTACATTTTCTTAGGAACACGGACTTTACGGGCGGATGTCCAGTGAATAATGTGGGGTAAAGCTCAAGACGATCATAGACGTGCAAATGTAAAAATCGATAAAATACATGATAATCTTGAAAGGCTAACTTTACTGTGACTCTTCAACAAGTTGAACTTATTTTGTTTAAGTTTACCCTTTTGCTTAATGTATTAGGCCTACTGGCTCTCAATTACATCAGAGTAACTGAAATGTAATTAGATTATAGATATCATATCCTGTATTTGGTGTTTTACGTTATTTTGCCAACCAGATTGTTCCAACTAGGCTTTAGTTTTTAAATCAATAAATCGATTCACCAATTTATACTTTTTCACACAACAATGTCATGCAAACAATGTCAACTTACAACTTGTAGTTGCAAGTTTGCCGATCGGCTATTTTCAGCAAAGATATTTTATGTAGAGTGAAAAAAGAAAATACACTAGCATAGAGCCCTGAGGGACTCTGAGCAACTATACTATTGTTAGGTGTAAATCGATTAGTTCAATAAACTGTTGGGCCTTATAGTTAACTTCCAACGTTTAATGAGGTGCTACCGTGCTGCATGAAATCAAATTTCAACCACTGTCTTTTGTCTCTTGTAACGATGTGTGCCATTCCACAGGCACTGTTAGAAGAAGACAGTGAATAATAGCTGAACAGCAACAAGACAAATTGACAAGATCCCCTCCTCCCCGTCTTCCTGTTCCTGACCCTCTCTGAAACAAACCTATTTCACCATGAATGAAGTCAGCATAGTCAAAGAGGGCTGGCTCCTGAAACGAGGTGAGTGAATCTTTATTGAGATTTTGCTATTCTAACATAGAAAGTGGGTAGCATTATTATATCAATAGATAGTTTTACCCATCGTGGTGGTGGGTAAAACTCAATTTCTACTGGGTGTTTCTACTGGTTGTTGGCACCGAGTGTGTCAGCAGGGAGTTTTGGGCGGGAGGAGTAGGACAAAGTCCCTATACGTCCTCCCGGTGGGGGCTCCTCACTGGCAGGTGAGTCATTAGGATAGTAGTAAAATGGCTAAAATATAATTGGCTATTGCCATTTTTTTTAAATGAATAAATTGTGTTGCTTTGATAGGGAGATCATGGTTAAAATGTTCACAAAGAATATAATTACACAATGTAACCTTCTCAAAAATGCATCTTCTTGTCTTGTCAAGGTCTGTACCTCAAGACATGGAAACTGAGGTACTTCATCTTGGAGAGCGATGGGTCCTTCCTTGGCTTCAAAAATAATCCTCGTATAACTGACCCGAGTTTACGTCCACTCAACAACTTTTCAGTGGCCGGTCAGTCCCAAATTATTGTGAGACAGCATAGCAAGTTTAACATTGCTTTTTGCTCTGGACTATTATAATGGTTATCACCTTGACTTTTTTCACCCATACATTTCTAAAGCCCATAACCTGTCCTCTACCAACTAACTAAATGTTTAATTGCTCTTTATGTACAATTAGAATGCCGGGTAATGAAGACTGAACAACCCCGTCCCAACACATTTATCATTCGTTTCGTGCAGTTGAGCCTTGAACGCAGCTTCAGGCACGGCAACGACGGCAGGCACGGCAACGACGAGAGGTGGGAACTGAGTATATGTCACCACTGTGTTTAACTTAAATGAACCCTAGTGTACTTCCCTATTCTGGGCATGTCATAATTGGTGAACATTCAGCAAACATTTAGTGAAAATAGCAGATCTACAAACTCAAAATGTGTCGCAATGCATCGTGAGCTTTGAGCTATGAGCTTTTTCGGGTAAGAGATTTGGTGTTGTAGAGGGAAGAATTAGGGGAGGGAGTATAGATCCCCGGGGGACTCTATTCAACTGAAGTATAGGGTTTAAGTGGTTAACGAACAGTTTATCTGAAGTTTTCACCTAGTACATAAGGGCCTTAACTCTTGAGCCCCATTGCCCCCGCCGGTGGGGGCAGCGGCTCAGAACCTCCGAACAGCGCTCAGCGGGTCAATGGAGACCCAATTGGTGTCCGGTTCCAAATCCGATGTTGCAGATTTTCCCCCTGGGGTTTAAGAGGCTGCATTGTGATATGCATCCCCTACCAACAAACAAGGAGAATAATTAATTCAGCATTCTTCTCAAACACTAATAAGACAGGTTGTGCTTGGTGCTACAAACATGTAAAGAATTATATTGTTGAGAATTTTGTTAACACATTTAATTTGATTGTTAAATAACTGTCCATACTGCTGTTTGATTTCAGTGCATTTTTATTGCATTTTTATTCAACAAGCCTTGTTTATTGACTCTCATTGAAAATAGTTTTGTGCTGCTGTCATGTTGTCCCTATAGTTTGTCGATGTAGCATGACAAGAATGTTAGATAACTAAAGTTGGATGAAATTAAAAGGGTTCAGGTAAAAAAAACAAAAAAACATAACAGGCTGCATAAGACTGACCCTATTATAGACCATGTTGTAAGCAACACAGATGCAGCTAATACAATGAATAAGGGGTGTGTTTTCTTACGGTAGATTTAAGTGTGCCAATGTGCATTGACAGTTCTGTTGACTTCTGTCTATGCATATAGTAGGGGGTTAAGGGTGATTTGTGATGTAAGATTGTGAGATTTTTGTGCCACAGAGAGGAGTGGATGCGAGCAATTGAGTCTGTGATCAATGGCCTCAAAACATGTGAGCAGGAGGAGAAACCCACCTCACCGAGTGCATCCAGCCCAAAGGAGACGGAGGGGGCCACGAACCTTAACAAAGTGGTGAGAGGCCCTAAGTATCATGCAGTGGGAAACATAATTATGTTTAGGAATGCAAATGATTTATATATGAGCCCGTGATTCTATTTGCGAGCTATGGGACATCCAAAATGCTGTCACACCAAAGACATAAAATATGTGTCCTCATGTTGTTGCATACTTTTGTGAGTTCATCCTGAAGTATGATGAGACAACAAGTTAAAACGTTATTGCTTCTTTGAGAATTAAAACTTAATTCACTTAAATTAATAATGAGCTCAATGTATTAGAATTAGGGCTGGGCGATATTTGTGGACAAACCTAAATGTTACATATGTTTTTTTGTTCAAAGTGTCTTCATTAACATTTTCAAATCACATATGGGTCAATAGAAAATAACTTTTTTTACCAATCTCCAATCTCTCTATTTTGTGGCCATATTATCATATTGTAATGTAATACATTTTTGGTAAAAAAAAGGGGTGCACATTTAACATGACTTTGACTTTTAACATCAAAGTCAAAGTCGTACGATTTGTCACGTTACCGCAGTTAAATTTGTTGTCTGCATTTGACCCATCTCTTGGAGCAGCCATGCCGTGCTCAATAATCATTTGATTAGTTGATTTGACCCCCCAATCCAACCCTTTGATGCTGAGTGCCAAGCAGGGAGGCATTGGGTCCCATTTTTACAGTCTTTGGTATGACCCGGCCGGGGATCGAACCCTGACCTCCCAGTGCGGGAGGGCGGACACTGTAACAACAAGGCCACTGTCTGGTCATTTATGTCATATCATATTCTATCCAAATCCCAGACGATATCTGGTCTCATCTCATGTCATTATCTATATATTGCCCTCTCCTCGTTCAATTGACGTTTATGTCACATGTAATAATTGGTACAGTATTTTATTGCACCTTTGTTCTGCTTTATAGACAATGAGTGACTTTGAGTACCTGAAGGTGCTGGGTAAGGGGACGTTCGGGAAAGTTATCCTGGTTAAAGAGAAGTCCACTGGTGTCCATTATGCCATGAAGATGCTACGCAAACAGGCCATCATAGACAAGGTTAGATGGCACATTTAAGACCACTTTATTAACCATATTCATAATATGTCATAATAGGCAAACATTTGAGGAAAACTTGCAGATTTACAACACGTGAACTATTTTCATCAAGGATTTGGTGTATAGGGGAAAAGGGATGGGGCACTGCCTTTTCAACGTGGTATATAGGGTTCGAAAGGTTGATTACTCTTGTTTACAACATGGTGATAGTTAGAAACCAATGGTGGACATTTTTGGTTAAAAGAAGAAAAAAAAAGCTTAATCTCTATATTCTGGTAAGACAGGAGTGATATTGTAAGATATTGCAAGTTAAAAACATCCAAGTGGTGTATTTCAAGCTGCATCCCAAGGTCTCTCAAATGACAGATACACGTTATTACGTAGTAGTTGCTCAATTCTTCTCTCTTAACCACTTAAACCCTATACTCCATTGACCAGAGTTCCTCCCTTATCCCCTCTACACCAAAACTCTTTTCTGATCATGTTTACACAAAATCATACTGCTTCTTACTGTGTGTGTGTGTGTGTGTGTGTGTGTGTGTGTGTGTGTGTGTGTGTGTGTGTGTGTGTGTGTGTGTGTGTGTGTGTGTGTGTGTGTGTGTGTGTGTGTGTGTGTGCATGCGCGTGTGTGTGCGCGTGAGCGCACGCAGGGTGAGATGGCCCACACAATTACAGAAAGCAGAGTGTTACGAAACATGAGACACCCTTTCCTCACAGTGAGTACAGCATACTTTCTTCATACACTCCATGTAGGGCTGGGCATTAAAATGTATCATCTGTCATTGTGGGATCCATTTAATATTGTGAATCATGATATACAATTTTGTTAAATGAACACTACCAGTTATGTGTTTATGCAGTCAAATGTGATGAACATCAACTAGATCATTTGATGTAATTTTCCTTATTGAGATCATAACGTCAACGTGGAAACAATATTTAAATGTTTCACTAAATAAACTATATCAAAATATATATGTATCACTATCGGAAGAAGGTCTTTTGAATAACCCAAAGACTTTTTATAATCAAGTAATCTTATTATTGTTTTGATTAGATACAGTTATAACATTTTATTTTATTAAGTCTAAAGTTTACAGTAAACTATGGTAATACAGTAGACAGTGATGGTAAAAGTTTTCAACCTCAACAGACATTTAGACAAAAGTATTTTAATTTTGGTTAGGTTGTAAAGAGCACATGCATAATTCATTGCTAAACAAAAAGTAGTAATTAAAAAACAAATGCCAATAATTCCTGTTTTACAGACATTGAAATATGCTTTCCAAACCCTTGAGCGGCTGTGCTTTGTATTGGAATATGCCAATGGAGGCGAGGTGGGCACACAAACACATGTTCAAACACAGATGTCACACGCTACAGTTTCAAATGACATAAGTGGGTTTGGCTTGCACATTGAAGTACATTCGGTGTTGTCATTCTTTCTCTCCGCCTCCCCTCCTTTAGCTCTTCTTCCACCTGAGCAGGGAGGAGGTGTTCACAGAGGACAAGTCACGATTCTATGGTGCTGAGATTGTGTCAGCACTGGACTACCTCCACTCACGTGGAGTAGTGTACAGGGACCTGAAGGTGAGAACGACAATGTTCTCTTAAAAGAACATTTGGGTATTACAGGATGGTAGCATATTAATGGTCCACTGGAATCAGTGTCCAACATTAATAATAATAATCTTTATTGTCCCGAAGGATATTAATGGTTGCCTGAGTCCGACATTAACGGATGCCGGATGCACAACGCTTCACGTTGCGATGCGTTGTGAGTTTTACTCTGCTATTTCCACTGAATGTTTGCCCCATAATAGGGATGCTAGGGTTCAAGTGGTTGGAGACAAAACTGAAGACAAAACAACATGTTTGGGGGTTTTACATGACACTCCCCGAGTTCCTTGTCAAATTGTTGACAGACATTTAAACTCAACAGTATGTTTACATAGATACATACATACATACATACATACATACATACATACATACGTCAGAAAGCCAGTATCTACTAGCTGTTAGATAGGTACTGCTTATCAGTTACCCCATTTGTTTCCAAACTGCGAACAATCTTCAAGTGGATGTTTTTTCTGTAACCGAAGTTACAGAGCTGATATCATTGCGAGTTTCAGCTATTTTGTCCCTGCGGCAGTACTAGCATCATGTCCAGGGGGTGTACTTGTACATCAAGCTTCACAGGAGATAGGCTCCTGCCCTATGGCCCTCATGGCTCAGCAAGGCTTCCTTACTTACTTAATGATGCACATGCACATGATTTCCGGCCTAGTGGAGAGAATTACCACCCACACGTTATTTAAGTATGATTGATGTGCTACATAGAGTCTTCTGTTCCTGTGTGTATTCTGTTTACAGCTCGAAAATATTATGCTGGACAAAGAAGGCCATATCCAAATCACAGATTTTGGCCTATGTAAGGAGGGCATTACTACTGATGCTACCATGAAGACCTTCTGTGGAACTGCTGAGTACCTAGCACCTGAGGTAAGGCACTGATGACAAGACAATGCAAATGGCATGTGACGTGACTATTATACTATAGTATACTCCTTACTGCCAGCTTCACATACACATGGCCACATACACAGACTGCCACAACAGCTTTGTTCGCTTCCCGCGTTTACACGTCTTACTTGTAGTATATTATCATGACCGTGTGCCTTCAACAGCCTGCAACTCTACTACTGTCACATTTCATGGATAGTATACTGTAATGAGTTATGACATAATAATGTATGACTATATGTACCTAAGCTACAGTTTTGTATATAGCCTATCAGTATAGATATATATTATGCCATGACAACATAATGGAAACAACAATTGCATGTTTGGAAAATGCTGCTAAAATACCAATGTGTCTTTTACTTCTCGGGTACGTTGGCTTATACTTTAGCTATTGAAAAATAGCAGACCTACAAGCTCATAGCGCGGCACAAACCTTTGTATATTCTTTCAGAGCGAACGTTTTTAACTCAAATCTTTGCCATTTTCAGAGGAGGGTCGGTGGGGGTCCTTGACATGAAAATGTTTGAGAACCACTGACCGAAACATAGGTTTTTCAGAAAACTCATGATTAAGAAGACTTTTTGTAGAATCGAGTTCAGGTCTAAATGGGTTAATTGAACTTTCAGCCGATTAAACATCAGCAAACCAAAGACAAACATGTATTTGCCCACGTTCTTGTCAGACGAGGCATGAATGGTTTCTAATGGTGCCCAATTGAATACTTTATTAGGCAGAGATGCAATCACGCTCCAATTCTATTTTATTGCAGATTCAGAAATGCCATGCAATTAAGTCTAATGTCCAGACCTTTCTAAATCACTTTAATGTCCTTCATTGTGCTAGATCCTCGAGGACAATGACTACGGCCGGGCAGTGGACTGGTGGGGTCTGGGTGTGGTCATGTATGAGATGATCTGTGGCAAGCATCCCTTCTACAGCCAGGACCATGAACGCATGTTTGAGACCATCCTCATGAAAGAAATCAGCTTTCCTAAGAATGTATCCTTTGAGGCCAAGGATCTGCTGGCTGGCCTACTCAAGAAGGACCCCAAGCAGAGGTACCCGGCGTGTGTGTGTGTGTGTGTGTGTGTGTGTGTGTGTGTGTTACTTATTATAATAAAAAATCAAACTAAACCAGTGGTTTTCAACACTTTTCATATCAAGGACCATTATTTACTCAGCATCTGAGCCACGGACCACCATTTGATGAGACTTTTCAGACCTAAAACGTAGAATATTTTGTTCTTTTATAGATTTTATAGATTATAGACTGATAACAGGCAAATGTTGATCAAAATAACAATTCTTCTACATTCTTTAATTTAATTAATTGTGTAGACTTCTTGTAAATTAAGTAATGCAGATGTTTAACAATAATGTAACTCTTGAGAGTGTAAAATACATTACAGAGCCTTTTCATAAAACTAAAATCTAAACTAAACTAGCAAACCCGCTTTAAAAATATATTTAACTGAAAATGAACTGTCAAAGCAAAATAAAAACGAATGACATTCTTAAAACTGTAATAACTATTTTGTTCTGGATTCATATATTTTGCCTTGACATTATTACTCTTCAATTGATAGGTTAGGAGGAGGCCCTAACGATGCCAAAGAAGCAATGAGCCACACATTCTTCACCTCCATCAACTGGCAAGACGTGGTGGAAAGGAAGGTAGGAAATAGTGAGGCCAAAGAATGCAAAGATTTGAAGTTTAATTCCAGACATGATAAGGTGAGTGGGGATCAAATCACATTTTGTAGTCTACATTACAGCTAGCTATTACAATTACCTATTGGCCTATTATATGCTATTATCCCTTTGTGTTATTCAACTCCCCTTATAAAAAACTTCAACTTTGGCATTGATGTTTATGTTAATTATTTTAATTTTGAAAATGTAATTGAAATTGCTACTCCCTAAAAGCAGCACCAATATTGCACTGGGGCAAGCCCTCAGAATGGCTGACTAAAACTAAGACTAGTGGACAAGAGATCCAGTATAAGTCATTTTACACTTGGTTGCATGCTGAAAATAGCAGATCTACAAGCTGCGACACGTTGTGAGATTGTAGATCTGCTATTTTAATCTGCTAGTGTAAAATTACAACGGTATCAAGGCCCGCCAAAATACATTTTAGTCGACTAAATCAACTGCAGATTTAGTCGACTAAAATCTCATGACATTTAGTCGACTAGACTAAAACATTCCAGGTGACTAAAATGAAAATGTCCTGACAAAAACTGTTTGACCCTGACTGTTATGAGTCCCAGAGGTTAAATCTGCAACTTATTATGTATCAGTGTACACTTGTACTCCGTAACCATACTTGGTCATTGCTCCATCCCACCTCAGCTTACCCCGCCCTTCAAGCCACAAGTGACATCCGAGACAGACACCCGCTACTTTGAGGAGGACTTCACAGCACAGCCCATCACATTCACACCTCCAGATGAGAAGAGTAAGTATTATCATGTGTGTTGGGGGGGTTGACATTTGACACTTTGTGACCTAAACTGTTCTCAACCAGGTTGATGGACAGTCAACAGTTTTGACAGTTTACACATGTTGACATTTCCTGTTGTTTGTTTGTTTACAGATGGCAGTTTGGATTGCGAGGACCAGAGCCAGAAAGCACATTTCCCAGAATTCTCCTATTCGGCTAGCATAAAAGAGTGACTGATACTATCTCAACCACCAGCACACATGCTCATACTCACAACCAACCACACACAGACAGACAGCTTCTGTGGCCATACCTAAGCAGCTTTTCAGTTACCAGTAGTGCCATACAACTTTGGTGATATATAAATAAGCATGTTTTACAAGGCTTCATAACTACACATTCTGTGTAGAACTTCTTAATTTTATTGTATTGTTTTTAGTTTTTGTGTGTTCTTGCGAGCAGCTGTGTGGGACTGGGACCCAGACCTTCCACAATCGTATCAGAAACAAATGCTAAATGGCATATTTACTACTGAAGCCGTAGTAGCCTATCTCAAGCATAAAGAATATGTTTACTCAAGAGCTGAAGACAGCTTTTGACAGGAACTTTAGCACATTCACTGAAATGCTGTTATTTTGTGAATCATTGCACTATTCTCAACTTTGTCCATTTCAAGTAAGCACTTTGTCTTTTATTTTATTTTATTGTTGATATTGTTATGGGTTCTTGCGAGCAGCTGTCACAGGGAGGACAATGTGGGACCCAGACCTTGCATTATTGGTGTGATTGCACTATTCTCAACCTTTTTCAAGGAAGCCCTTTTTATTTCTTTTTTATTGTTGCTATTGTCTTTTCTTATTCTTTTTTGTGTGTTCTTGCGAGCAGCTGTCACAGGGACAATTTGGGACCCAGACATTGCACTATCACATCAGCAACACACTCTAAAGGGCTTAAGTAATAGCCTATTTCAAGCATAAATAATGTATCCGTTTATTCAAGAGCAGCTTTTGACAGGAACTTTAGCACATTCACTGAAACGCTGTGCTATTTTGTGAATGGTTAGTGCACTATTCTCAACCTTTTTTCATTTCAAGTAAGCTCTTTTTCTTATTATTTCTGGGACCTCCAAATAATCTACACTATCTTAATTGAACTGATAGTGTACACTACAAATGGTTTTATTTGTACATTCTCTCAGGGTTATACAGAAACTGTATGCTAACTATACAACAGGAAACGATACTTTTATTGTGTAGAACATTAGTCGGAAAGGCTTAAAACCTTTATTTTGGAGATACTCTACCCATAATTCGTGTTGACTTTATTCTGGTTGGCTTGACTGTTGAATCGTTTTAATATACCTCGTTCGTTGGACGACTGGTCCATTCATGTTCTTATCTTCTTAGCTTATGTTCTTATCGGGTGAAAAATGAACAAGAGGCACAAGACAACGGGTAAGTTAGTTGATCATTCAGCTTTGTATAGCCATGATGCCGCCCAGCCGAGCAGTGCAGCTAACATTAGATCCTATACGCCAGAGGGACGACGGCTCTGGCTGCGATTGGTTAGCTGTTTTCGATTATTATTTTTTTGATTTGATGGAAAGTATTTTTTGAAAATGTTCATAGTTCATGGAAATTGTTTATAAATAAATACATAAAACAAATAAAATCAATGTACTTGTTTGTTTATTTAGTAAGATTTGGTAAATGTTTTTTGTTTTCTTTCATACATTATTTGAAAATGTATTATCAACCCCAACGTTAAATTATGTTTCATTAAACGATCTAACAATCTTAATATTTTATAAAAATATGCCAACGAAATAAAAAAAAACTACATAGCAACCAAGGAAAGTGGCCAATCAGAGCCCCACTGTCGCTCTGAGCTATGGGATCCGTGTTAGCCTTTTGGCTAACTCGTCAGCTAACGGCTAAGCGTTTATGTTTATGTCTGAATTTGTGCTCCGTCGTTGCGCGCAGACAATGGCAGATCTGCAAGCTCACAACGCGTGTTGTGACTGTGAGCTTGTAAATCTATTATCTGCGCCCAACAACTCTATATGCGCCCAACCCACCACGCACGCACGCGCGCGCGCACACACACACACACACACACACACACACACAGTGACACGCACTACACACACTTTTTGATTGAAGTATTTATTAACAGTTTGCAGAATTACAGTACATTTCAAGCACAACTCAATACAAAAAACTGTTTACTGTGAGTGGACGACCAATAAAGCACTAGACTTGTTTGTTTACAAGAGGGTCCACCTTGTTCAATTCATCATAACATTTAGAGACATACAAATAGCCAAATAGGCTATACACTTCTATAGCCTATAGCGGGAAAAAAACAGGAAATCATCATCATAAAGGAGGTAAAAAGGGAAGAGAAAACATATACAGTGAGGGGAAAAAGGGGTGGGTTAGGGATTCAGATTTTACGGGGGCAGTTTCGAATTGCAGGCGCGTACACACACACACACACACACACACACACACACACACACACACAGTGAATGTCACTGACAGAATGTGTCACTTTTTACCTCTGCACAGAGCCCCTTTATTTGACTGCACACAGAAGTAATCCGTATATATTTTAAATACTTGATCTATATCATGATCCATACAGGTGTGTCTGCTGCCCGTGTTCCTCTGGCCTCTCTGAGGCTGCTGGCCTCGCCCCTCCAGCTGACCTATGCCTACATCTGGCAGGTCATCCAGCAGAGGGACGTCAGACAGTACAGCAAGGTGGAGGAGTTTGTTGCAACGGTTACTCAGACCCTTCCAGATCTTATGAGTTTCAAGCAGGCAGCTCAGCTCCTCCTGGGACTCAGAGCACGGGTGAGAGCTCTTCGCACATGCATGCACTATGCCATACGCTGCAGCCTGCAGTGTTAGTGTTGGTATGCAATGGGTTAATTTAGAGCAGTGATTTTCAACCGTTTTCATATCAAGGTCCAATGGGTCCAGGTGGTCCCCAGCTAAATGATGTAGAGTTGGCAACCAAATGGTCCTTTATTAGATCTTTTAACTCTTGAGAGCGTAACATCAATTACCTGGGTGACTTTAGTGACATTCCAACATTGACATTGAGTGTTTGCCTAATGGATCATTGAATCTCTGTTTTATAGATCATTTTGGAGTTGCTCCAACCAGAGGCTACTCCTGACCCCAAGACCATTCAGACTCTCATCAACAAGCTCAACGTCTGTCGCACAAAGGTAACATTATGGGATTTAATTTATACTTAAATTGGGAAAGTTGATTGAGAATAGACACTCTTTTTCCAGAAATGCACTGCATCCCATTCATAGTTACAAGTATATACTTTCGAATCTGGTGGCTTCCCAACACAGTCCTAATCTTACAATTCACAGTATTAAACGGTAGAGGGCTGCAACTGGATTTGGATAAAAACATTCTATAGATAGAAGTATAGACCTTCAAAATAGGTGATCGCATCGGACGATATGGTTTATGGTGATTGGCTCTGAAAAACCTGATCGGATGGATATATACCAATGTGTGTTCCATGATACATTTTTGAAAGATTTGCGTATGAAATTGAGCACTAATAGTTTTGGTTACAAAGAAGTTCACAAACAGCTCTGCGCTGCAGTGTTTAATTTATTATAGAAATTAGAAACACCGACATTTACAGAATCTGTAAATAAATGTCAGTGTTTCTTCAATAGAGGGAATGCGCGTGACATCATCATCATACCCGGAAGTTACGCGGGAATGCCTACTGAGTGGCAAAAAACTACTTTCTGGCCTTCATAGCCCATAGATCCAAACAGAAAAGTTTTGAACCAGTAGTTTTGGGGACATTTTAGCAGAGTGCTAATTAATAAAACACCACTGTGCGTTGTGTTTTTGCAGAAGGATGCAGAGGTGGAGCGATGTCAGACTAACTTCATGGTTCTGGTGCAAATGCTGCTTAAGAACCTAGCACAGAGGAAACAGTTCTTCCAGGTAAAATGCCAAATGTCATTATGTCAATTTGAAGGAAGCCGCCTAATCATGTAATGAATATATATTTAATCATGTAGTATAGTCTTTAGTAATGACTAGCAATGATACACACACACATCACACACACACACACACACACACACACACACACATCAAAAGTTATTTACAGTAACAGGTGTAAAAATAGATCTGATGTGGTTAAGGGACGCAGAGCGACTCGCATGGAGTTTTGAAAATACGATTTTCACACCTTTTTTTTTTTTAGAAACTTTTTTAATATTTAGAGAAAGCATGGGACAAAGAACACACACACACACACACACAGGAACAATGCCTAATTAGTCACTTTTTACTACAATACAATACAATACATGACACTGTTAATTTGTCCTGGATATTTCTGATTGTTTTAGGATGTCTTCCCGGTGCAGTATGGTCCTAAGTTTGATACAGCTCTACAGGCCCTGATAGCCGGCCTGGTGTGTAAACTGGAACAACTGCTGCCTGTACCCAACCTGACCCAGGTAGGTGCAAAATGTAATACTTTGCATATTACTAGTTACCGTCATTCTAAATAACTGTCTGGTTCTCAACTTCTGGTCCGGGAACCACCAGGGGTCCAAATGAACCCTTGCGTTTCTGTAACTCTTGAGTGTGTACAAATGGAGCCAAATGAACCTGTTTGTTAATTTGTTAATTTTTCAAATTGAGGATTTTACAGTGTAGATTGGGGACGGGGTCCCAGAGATGAAAAACTGGTCCATTGTCTCTTAAAGTAATAAGAGTACCGGTAGTTTAGTAATAACTACCTTAATACTAACTATTCATCTCCTTCCATCTCTCAGCTTGGTGCCATGATCTCTACCTCTATGGAGGCATGTGCACTGTTCATCCCTGACCCCAGTGACCTTAAGACCCTCCTAAAGCACCAGGAACCCAACGCAATGCTGGGGAAATACGGTAACTTTCATTTGAGTGTGTCACTTACATTTGTATATTTTGTTTAACATGACTAATTTACTTATATTCATTTAATACACGTTGACTATACTTTAATATAATATAATATACTCGCTTGTATATTTTGTTTAACATGACTAATTTACTTATATTCATTTAATACACGTTGAATATACTTTAATATAATATAATATACTCTAAACCAGGGGGTTCTCAACATTTTTGGCTGGGGACCCCCGGACATGCTTTGGCCATGTCTCGCGAATGCACTGTAACTTGACATTACATAGAATGTTAACTTATTGCATCCCTCTGGTCCCTCTGCACCACAGCCATCTCATCCAATGTAGGCGACTGCGTCCTCTCGTCGCTGTCCTACTGCCCCACCACAGTGAAACAAGAAAAGGTAGAGACCGCCGCTGCCGCAAGCGCAGCAAGCCCTGCCTCTTTCAGCGACACAGATGACGTGGGAGAGATGTCAACCAGAGATGACGACCATCAGGTGGCAGAAACCTTCGCTACTCCTACGGACGGAACGGAAAGCAGCGATGCTAGATCCACTGACCCTGCGGGTGAGACAAATCAGGAAGACACTGTTGAGACAAACACTGCAGCAGCGACACCAGTAGCCAGCTCAAGTCAGGAGAACACTCAAGAGGTCTCTGGAACTAACGAGTGCACGCATATCCAGGACAGAGTAGAGACTGAAGAGCTGCAGACAACAACCTCATCTGGAAATCCACCAGATGCACCAGAGCTGCAGGAGTCTCCTTTGAGGTCGATTCCTTTGTCGATCAATGCAGGAAGCGCAGAAACCAGCAGCTCACAGAAGCTACAGACTCAACGAGTCACGCTGCAGCAATGGGTCTCCCAAATCGCTACCAACTCCCTCTCACTCCCAGCCCTTCCGCCTATTCCCCCACTCAAGATGAGACGCCCCGGCGTGAAGCAGGGACAAAAGGTGAAGAAGAAATCTAAGCCTCCAGTAGACAAGTTTGACTGTGAATCTTGCGACAAGCGCTTCCCTTACCAGTCTCTTCTGCTAGACCACGAGCGCATCCACACGGGTGAGAAGCCGTACCCGTGCTCAGCATGCGGAAAGAGTTTCCGGACGCAGGGCTTGCTGACCAACCACCAGAAGCTCCACAGTGGCATTCGGCCATACAGCTGCGGCCACTGTGCCCAGGGTTTCATCAGCATGGCATCCCTCAAGAGGCACATCCTGATCCACCTCGGTCAGAAGCCCTTCTACTGTGAGATCTGCAACAGGGGCTTCACACAGGCATCGTACTTCAGGAGGCACATGGACTGCCACAACAGCCAGATGAGCTTCGCCTGCAAGCATTGCGACAAGACTTTCCCAACAGAGTTCAAACTGGAAAACCATGAGCGCTGGCACACGAGGGACCGCCCGCACATGTGCGAGCGCTGCGGCAAGCGGTTCCTCATGCCCAGCATGCTGAAGAGGCACATGGGCTACCATGTCGGTGAGAGGCAGTACCTGTGCTCGCAGTGTGGCAAGACCTTCGTCTACATGTCGGACTTAAAGAGGCACCAGCGCTACCATGCGCCAAAGGTCAAGACGCCATGCCCCGTCTGCCAGAGGCCGTTCAGCAAATACTCCCTGAGGATTCACATGAGGATGCACACCCAGGAGAAACCCTACCATTGCTCTATTTGCGAAAAGTCCTTCAGTCAGCTCGGGAACCTGCAGGTGCACAAGAGGCTACACACTAACGAGCGACCCTACAGTTGTGACGTCTGCGGGAGAACCTACAAGCTGTCCTCCCACCTGAACACCCATAAAAAGTCACACACAAGCGAGCGGCCATGGACATGTGACATTTGCGAGAAGGGGTTCGCCATCCCTGGTACTCTGAAGAAGCATATGCTGTTGCATTCCAGGGAGACCACTCCCGGATTCTCCAATAAACAGCGACACAAGGGCAAGCATAAGAAACATTCCCTGAAAAGGAAGTATGATGACATTGACCATGGCAACGAAGATTATTGATGTTCTCAAAACATGATTTACTTTTCTTTTTTCTTTTTCTTTTTTTAATCTAGGTTAAGTTTCCATCCTCATGTTCCTGTCTAGAGCTTCATTAAGTCACTGGTTCCCAACCTTTTTTCCTTGGAGCCACCCCTTCTTACATCTGATGAACAATGAGACTTTCCATACATGCACACACACACACACACACACACACACACACTTGTTTAAAGGAGACATAGCCCCTTAACCCATTTTGGGGCGGGAACCCGTTTTGGTGTTAGCATTAAGTTATGCTTTAGCTATTTCAGATCTCCAAGCTCATAGTGCGACACCGAGTGGCACGCTACGAGCTTGTAGGTCTGCTAATTTTTTTTAAGCGAAGAACGACTGACATAGAAACATGGATTTTTCAGAAAACTGTCAGGATGTAGAAGACATTTTTAGATCTGATCTCAGGTCAGAATGGGTTAAGTCCTATATATTTAAGTTCGGTCCTCATACAACAAATAGCAAACAAAAAGATGACGATCTTTCATAGATCCGCCTGAACCGGGGTCAAATCCAAAAGTTTACCACAATCCAGCTCATGTCATGTTTCACAGGAGTGCGCCGGCCTGTCTCTCCACCTGTCCGATTGCACAAGCCTCTCTACCTGCCCGCTCGCCTCTCATTGAAAATGTATTATTATGTGCATCAGTCGCTTCCCGTGTGAAAAGCCCTCAAAACGTAGTATGTACTCATTGTACTGTAACATGTTTCATTGAAGGAGGCCCAGGTCTCCTCTCACCACAATTAGATGAGACTAGGGGTAAAAAATAAAAAAAGTGCTAATATTCAAATGTATTTTGCCATTTGAATGGCATCGAAGCTTTGAACTTTCGATATAATTAGATCATCAATCAATTTATGTAGTTTGTTATTGTTTGAACTCTCCTTATATTTGGAATAAGGACACTGTATACATGATACAAAAAGCCCCCCCCCCCTTAGGTATTCGTCTTACATACAGAAGTCTATTCAAGTAATCATACACTTGGAAATCATATATCAAATATTTGGCAATTATGATGACCATCTGCTTTGTTTGTTTTGATTAATTATGATAACTCATATTGGCTAACTATGATGTGGATATTAGAACGCACAATGAAATAGGTTACAGCCAAGAATTACCGGTGATGTAAATATCCAGCTGTGTCTGGAAATTATTAATTGTTTGAACTAGCAGTTTATAAAAAAAAATTAAAAAAAGATTGAAAAGAAAAATTACGGAAAGCTCATTTTGAATTCTGTAGGTCAATATCTTGATTATTCAGTGTGACAGAACCTGAAGTTTAGATGGATACAATGCAAATCCAAATGACGCTTTGTTTGTTGGAAATGGGATATCTGAAGAAATAAAATGAGAGTCTAGTAACAGCATGGCCTCCCTGTCTACTGATAGTAAGTCACTCTGTGCCGTTTGTGAGCAAACCCCATCCATCCATCTTCAACCATATCCGTGGTTGGGTCGCGGGGGCAACAGCTCCACCAGAGTGTTCCAGACGTCCCTCTCCAGAGCAACATTAGTGACTTCTTCCTTGGACGTTCCAAGACCAGTGAGTCGATGTGTTTCCTCCAACTGCACATTGGTCTTCCCCGGGGTCTCCTCCCAGTGGGACATGCTTTGAGGACGAGCAGCAGCGACTCTACTCAGTCTCTCTCGTGTGACTGAACTTCTCACCCCGACACAAACAAACAAACCCTGACACATCTCAATGTACTGTTGTGTTCTGTCTGTGGCAAAGCTGCACTATACAGGTTGGTGTCTCCCATTTTTTTTTACATTTTAATTAAGTAGTGATTAGTGAATGAATAACTACAGTATACCCCAATTCAAAAGTATTGTTCAAGTTATAAATCTTGTTTGTCTTCAACAAAGATTTGGTGGCACTGGCCCCCCTGCAGTATCTCTGAGGACCCGCTAGGGGTCCTTGATCCCCTGTTAGAAGACCACTGATTTAGACTTCAATCAAACCCTTATCAACTTGTATTATTTTTGTTTGGGTCAGCCATTTTTAATGTTTTTAAGAATTAAGAATAGGTGGCGCGTGGCGGTATGAGATTGAGTTGAGTTGTGCTTGAATTGTACTATAATTCTGCAAACTGTTAATAAATATTTCAACCAATCAAACCTTATTTTGAAAATTAAGACCCGGAAATTCTCGCCGCTGACAGGCGGGCACCGGAAGTCTTATATTTGCTGCGTTGACACTGGCGTCTCAGGCCTGGGAACGGCTACGAGGCTAGTTCTACTAGCAGATATAAGTTCTTGACTTGTGATCACTCCAAACTATACCCTTTTTTCATCAAAGAAGACACAATCAACATTACGGATACTGTGTTGTGATTACTGATTAACCCCGGGCCGGTCACCAGGACAACTCCAGGACAATGTTCAGTCCAGTGTGACAGACATTTGCAGCATGCATGGCTAACTAAACTGTAGCTGCTGTTATACTTCCAACAGGTTCTACTGTCTGTAAATACAAATATAGTAAGTTTAATTTGAACGAGGGTGGTCGAGGAATATGGATCAACAAAGGTCTAAGAAGAATTCTGCTGGTAAGAATAAGAAACCACCTCATAATGTCTCACTCTCATCATAGCCTAGCCAGTCCTCTACGACCCCCTGGGCAGAGATGGGCAGTATTTGAAATACATGTATTTGAAATACGTATTTGAAATACTTTTTTGTATTTTGTAATTTGTATTTCGCTGGGATGGAAGAAATTAGATGTATTTTGTATTTAGATAAACTTTTTGACCCAGTATTTGTATTTTGTATCAAAATACATTTTCAATATATTTTGCCCATCAGAGATGGGCAGTATTTGAAATACATGTATTTGAAATACGTATTTGAAATACTTTTTTGTATTTTGTAATTTGTAATTACCTGGGATGGAAGAAATGAGATGTATTTTGTATTTAGATAAATTTTTTGACCCAGTATTTGTATTTTGTATCAAAATACATTTTCAATATATTTTGCCCATCAGAGATGGGCAGTATTTGAAATACATGTATTTGAAATACGTATTTGAAATACTTTTTTGTATTTTGTAATTTGTATTTTGATGGGGATGGAAGATGTATTTTGTATTTTGTATTTAGATACATTTTTTGACCCAGTATTTGTATTTTGTATCAAAATACATTTTCAATGTATTTTGCCCATCTCTGCCCCTGGGTCAGCTCATTCTATAAAGTCTTAAAAATGTCAGAAACTTTACTACCATTGGGTTCTGACTCGCGGGGCTAATCATAGCCCTGATCTAGCCATGTTGCTTGCCTTGTCTACTGACTTGGAGATCGGGGTTCGATAGCCCTGGTCCAGAGAGGGTAACAAGACAACTCACCCCGTTTCTGTTTACCTCCCAGAATTTTCCCCAGTGAGGGGTGGGAGTTTAGAGTATATACTCTAAGGGTGGGAGAGGCTGGACAACAGACGGCTGGACTTGTAATTTCTCTAACTATAAACTTTCATGACAGCCTAAGTACAAATATAATTTATGAAAAGCTACTACAGTCTGTTAACAGAAGTTGTTAGATATGTGGGGATTGTCTGACGAGGTACCATTTAAGTGGGCAAAACCTTACATATACTAAATAATACTAAATTGTTTATAGGGTCAATATAAGTAAAATAATATAGCCTTTCCACAGGAGTATCTTTTTATATTTTTCCAAAAAGATAATGGACAAAATGTTTTGATCATGTGACCATTGCTAGGGTCACACTCACAGTGACTTTATATTTGCCTGAACTGCACTTATTTATATACTACTTGATCTATATCATCTATACAGGTGTGTCTGCCTCGCCTGTTGTTCCTCTGGCCTCTCTGAGGCTACTGGCCTCGCCCCTCCAGCTGACCTATGCCTACATCTGGCAGGTCATCCAGCAGAGGGACGTCAGACAGTACAGCAAGGTGGAGGAGTTTGTTACCACTGTGTTAGACACTGGGTGTCAAGATCTCCTGACATTCAAGCAGACCGCTCAACTCCTCCTGGGACTCAGAGCACGGGTGAGAGCTCTTTGCCATGCAAGCACTTTATGCGCTGCATTAATTTGTGTGCAGGAATGTGTTGGGGGGCCGTGTCCTCCACAGAAAGTGTTTTTATTTTATTTATTACTTTCTAAAGTTACATTAAGTCCAAGTACATACCACCATTGTCACCAATGGGGAGTGGGTGCACTGATTTAAGGGCTGCTAGTGCTAGATAGACATTAACATGCCGGCTATAAAACTAGCCTAAAATGGCAGATTCTCTTGTTCAAAGGCCATTATGAGGTCCCACCAAACATTAAAGGAGGTGGGTTTGTCTTGCCACTGTTCTGCACTCATCATAACGGTAGGGCACTGGCAGAGGCATCCAAGTGTACCCAAAGTGAGTGGGATACTGTGGGGCATGAAAGTCCTCTACCTCTAGGTATGTATGTTAAAGCCAGAAGGGGAAATTGTTCCTCAGTTTTGTTGCTGCGAGAGTGAGGCCTAGCCAACACCAACTCAGACATTCCTGGATCGCTGCCCTCCACAATTTCCTATCCAACATCAGGTTCTTGAGCTCTGCAGTGTTGTCAGCCAAGCTGTCGCGCTGCCGCAGCACGTCTATATAGGTGGTACGCTTCTTTCTTTCTCCCCCTGGCTTTGCCCTGGTTTGGCTCCCATAGGGTCAATTTACTTGCCTCAAGTTCTGGGTGCCTGACGCTGTGCCCTGCCAGCCTCATCCTTCTTTCTCTGACTTTGTCCGTGACCCATGGTAGGTCCCCATAGAGGTCCACACCTAGTGCCCTACATAGGGCAGAATTTATAGGCTTACTGTACCAGGCTAACTTTAGTGACATTCCAACATTGACGTGTTTGTCTGAAAGTTATAATGGATCATTACATCTCTGTTATAGATCATTTTGGAGTTGCTCCAACCAGAGGCTACTCCTGACCCCAAAACCATTCAGACTCTCATCAACAAGCTCAACGTCTGTCGCACCAAGGTAACATTATGAATATGGGATTTAATTTATACTTGATTGGGAAAGTTCATTGAGAATAGACACACTTTTTTTCTTTCTTCCAGAAATGCACTGCATCCCATTTATTCAAGTAGACTCATTCAAATCTGGTATCTTCCCAACACAAACAATCCACAGTAGAGTGCTGCATGCAACTGGATTTGTATGAATATCTTTTTTAAATGGAATTATAGACCTCCTTCAAAATCGGTGATCACATAGGACGATGTGGCGTATGGCTTATCAGCTCTAAAAATCCTGGATGGATGGATAAATGGATAGATGATCAAAAAAATAATAAATTGCGTATGAAATCGAGTTGGCACCGTCGTTTTGGGGACATTATAAGTGTGTTTAATAATAAAATACTACTGTGTGTTGTGTTGTTACTTAACCTATTTTGACCTGAGATCAGATTAAAAAAATATCTGAAAAAGCTATGATTCTATGTCAGTCGTTCAAAAATAGCAGGCCTACAAGCTCGTAGCTTGTAGATCTGCTATTTTTCAATAGCTAAAGCATAACATAACGCTAACACCAAAAGGGGTTCCCGCCCAAAATGGGTGTTAATAAAATACCACTATGTGTTGTGTTATTTAATACAATATCACTGTGCGTTGTGTTTTTGCAGAAGGATGCAGAGGTGCAGCAATGTCAGACTAACTTCATGGATCTGGTGCAAATGCTGCTTAAGAACCTAGCACAGAGAAAACAATTCTTCCAGGTAAAATTATGAAGTCAATCTGAAGGAAGGAAGTATCATGTAATGAATATATATTTAATTATCTAGTCTAGTCTTTAGCAATCTGGGAATCAGCATAAAAAGAAAATCAATTTCGGTGGTGTGTCTTTTCTTTTCATTCATAACATTCCTAAACTCTGCACAGGAGTTGCCGACAGATTCCGCGGCGGAGCTCTTAATCTGTCTTGAACGATAGATACACATTACACAAGTCGTATTACACACACACACACACACACACACACACACACACACAGAGTAGGCCTACATGACACTGTTAAATTGTCCTGGATATTTCATTTCTGATTGTTTTAGGATGTCTTCCCGGTTCAGTATGGTCCTAAGTTTGATGCAGCTCTACAGACCATGGTAGGAGGCCTGGTGTGTAAACTGAACAAACTGCTGCCTGTACCCAACCTGACCCAAGTAGGTGCAAAATGTAATACTTTGCATATTACTAGTTACTGTCATTTTAAAGCACTGTTTGGTTCTCCATGTCTGGTCCCGGGACCACCAGGGGTCCAAATGAAGCCTTATGGTTCTGTAACTCTTGAGTGCGTACAAATGGAACCAAATGAACCTGTTAGGTCTATTTCGTTCCATTTGTTTAATTATCAAACTGAAATTAGAAAAAGGTTGCTAATCACTGTTTTTTTTTTTATATTTATATTTATTGGGTTTTTTTCTTCAACATAACATAACATGACGTAACATAACATGACGTAACATAACATAACATAACATAACATAACATAGCATAGCATAGCATAGCATAGCATAACGTAGCACCTCACGGTGGGAGCGGGGAAAAGGAGGAGACCTCGGGAAGCCGATACACACACACACACACACACACACACACACCATGCCATTTTGGTCACACCGTAACCTCACCACTCGACGTCCGATTAATCACTGTTTTAAATGAATAACTAACATAATATTATATTATACACTATTCAATGTCTCTCTGTCTCCTTCCATCTCTCAGCTTGGTGCCATGATCTCGACCTCTATGGAGGCATATGCACAGTTCATCCCTGACCCCAGTGACCTGAACACCCTCCTCAAGCACCAGGCACCCAACACAATGCCGAAACTTGGCATATATGGTATATTTTGTTTATCATGAAAACTTTATTTACATTAAGTTAATTGTATACAATTATTGCATTATTTATTTTACACTTTTTTTTTGTAATGATACTTGGACATTAAGCTGAGTTTAAACTCTTGCCTGCTGTCATGAGTCATTTCAAGTATACTGTAATAAACTCATAGTCAGACTCATTACTCTAAACATGCCACTATCGTGGTCCTTTAAAATGAATAATAAAACATTAAAAGTAATTTTATTATTTTTAATAAATGCACTTTAATAAATGCACTTAAGTAGCCTACGTAGCCTACGTTTATTCAGTTGCATTTCTGGTCAAAACAATGCTTATTGCACGGAGCCTAGCGGTCGCAGTAATGGCGCCGGCCTATGCTTCTCCTCGGCCTGTGAAACAATAACAATCGATCCGACAACACACACACGCCATTAAGCTGACACAACATCCGGCCGCAGTGTTTTGGATCTTTCCTGGCATGTTATTAATTAATCCCGGCGGGTTAAGGGTTAAAAATAATACTACCTAGAATGTTAACTTATTGTGTCCCTCTGGTCCCTCTGCACCACAGACCTCTCATCCAATGTGGGCGACTGCGTCCTCTCTTCACTGTCCTACTGTCCCCCCGTTGTGGAACCACCCCATTCACCAGAAATGGTAGAGACCGCCGCTGTGAGCGCAGCAAGCCCCGCCTCCTTCAGCGACGATGACGACGTGGGAGAGATGTGGGAGATGTTCATAGACTCGGACGGTCAGGTGACAGAAACCCCTGCTACTCCCACGGTACTACGCTTCTCGCAACAGAGAACGAGAAGCAGAAATGATAAATCTACAGACCCTGTGGGGCAGAAAGAAAACACAAAAACCAGCAGCCAATGGAAGCTACGTGAGCTACGGGTCACTTTGCAACGACTCAAGATGAGAGGTGGGAGGGCAGGCCCAGAGAAGCATGGGCAAAAAGTGAAGAAGAAACCCAAGCCTCCAGTAGACAAGTTTACAGGTGAGTCTTACTTCAAGTGCCTCCCCTACCGCTGTCTCTGCTGCTAGACCCAGACCACCGTTACACGAGAACGGTTGCCAGAGAAAACGGTAAAAGTCCCGCTGCGTTCTCATTTTTATTGACCCTTTACACGAGAATGCACACGCTATAATGTCGCTAGGTGGCGGTAACGGAATACCAGATAGACCAGTCACCCACTCCCCTCCTTCACGCAACCCTATCTGGATTTTTCTTTTGAATAACGCTTCCAGACCACAACATCTCGTCACTCCCTGCTTTCTACTAACCGCATCGAGTGACACACAGGCTGACAGGCAGCCCAGAGGCATGCAGGCAGGGCGTGCCACAGGATGGTTATATTTTATACATACATTAGGCTGCTGCTACATAAACGCTGCTGCCGCCGGCTTTTTATTTACGTCATGGTTTTACATTCACCATCGCTGATGAGCTGCGTTTTGTAGGCGAGGAGGACCGCTTGCTCATTGTAGGAACTCCAAATATATCACATATGGCTCTGCATCAATGTAACCATAACGCGTTGTGAGCTGACGTGAGCAATCACAAGTTTTGCGCATTCACTGTTTTGCCTGTTTACATGGAGACTGGAGGAAACAGCGTTTTCAAAGATTTCCACTCTGGAAGGTGTTTTCACCCCCCGAAAACGGCGCTGTTATCTAAAAGGACGCCCGCAAACGATACTTTATTGTGCCGTTTTCTAGGAACACTGTTCTCATGTAAAAGGGGTCTCGGAGCACACTGTTTCCGGATGCAGGGCTTGCTGACCAACCACCACAAGTTCCGCAGTGGCATTCGGCCGTGTGTAAATCATAATGTCATATAAGCAGTAATGCCAAGTAAAGTATACTGTGGCCCATACTCTAAACATGCCACTAACATGGTCCCATTTAACCCACCTGTAAGTGTAACCTATACGTTGTTATACCACAGAGCTATCTCTGTGTTGTTGCTATTTAAAATGTATTAACATTTAGGTTTTCAGAAAACTTGGATTAGGTTTTAGAAGGTGTTTGTAGAACTCATTAAATACAAATGCACTTCTTAAAAATCACATTTCAAGCATGTTCACTTATTGCGTCCCTCATGTCCTCCTGCACCACAGCCATCTCATCCAATGTGGAACCACCGAAGTCACCAGAAAGGTTCGAGACCGCCGCCGCGAGTGCAGCAAGCCCCGCCTCTTTCAGCGATGCAGAAGACACGGGGGAGATGTCCGGAGACTCGGACGACCATCAGGTGACGGAAACCCCCGCTACTCCTACGGGAAGCAGCTATACTAGATCCACTGACCCTGCAGGGCAGAAAAATCAGGAGAACACTTTTGAGACAAACATTGCAGCAGCCACACCGGGAGCTAGCACAAGTCAGGAGAAGACTCAAGAGGTCTCTGGAACTAAAGAGTACATGCGTATCCAGGACAGAGTTCAGACTAAAGAGCTGCAGACAACAACCCCATCTGGAAATCCGCTAGATACACCAGAGCTACAGAAATCTCTTTTAAGGTCGATTCCTTTAAAGACTGCCCACATGCCGATTCAGAAATTTTCTGCCTCGCCGAATGCAACAAGCGCAAAATCCAGCAGCCCACAGAAGCTACAGACTCGGCGGGTCACGCTGCAGCAATGGGTCTCCCAAGTTGCTACTAACTCCCTGTCACTCCCAGCTCTTCCGCCTATTCCCCAACTCGAGATTCCGGAGAAAAGGCCCCGGGGAAGGCCCTGTGGAGCCTCTGTGAAGCAGGGACAAGAAGTGCAGGAGACCCCAGCAGGCTCCGAGGAGCTGACACAAATAGTGAAGAAGAAACGTAAGCCTCCAGTAGAAGGGTTTAGATGTAAAACTTGCAACAGGCACTTCCGGAAGCAGTCTGTGATGCTAGACCACGAGCGCATCCACACGGGTGAGAAGCCGTACCTGTGCACAGAATGCGGAGGGATTTTCCGGACGCAGCGCTGTCTGACCAACCATCAGAAGATCCACAGTGGCATTATGCCGTACACCTGCGGCCACTGCGCCCGTGGTTTCATCAGTGTGACACGCCTAAGGAGGCACAACCTGGTCCATCTCGCCGAGAAGCCCTTCTACTGTAAGATCTGCAACAAGGGCTACACACAGGCATCGTACTTCAAGAGGCACATGGAGTGCCACACCAGCCAGACGAGCTTCCCCTGCAAGCATTGCGATAAGACTTTCCCAACAGAGTTCAAACTGGAAGACCATCAGCGCTGGCACACGAGGGACCGCCCGCACATGTGCGAGCTCTGCGGCATGAGGTTCATGACGCCCAGCTCGCTGAAGGTCCACATGGGCTACCATATCGGCAAGAAACAGCACCTGTGCTCGCAGTGTGGCAGGGCCTTCGTCTACAAGTGGGACTTAAAGAGGCACCAGAAGCAACATAACACACCAATGGTCAAGATGCCATGCCACGTCTGCGGGAAGAGATTCACCAAATACTGCCTGAGGGTTCACATGGTAACGCACTCCACGGAGAAAACCTACCGTTGCCCTATTTGTGATAAGGCCTTCCGCACTGCTGGTACATTAACGAGCCACAAGAGGCTACACTCCAACGAGCGACCCTACGCTTGTGACATCTGCGGGAAAACCTACAAGTTTTCATCCCACATGCGCGAGCATAAGAAGTTACACACATGCAAGCAGCCCTACAAGTGTAACCTTTGCGAGAAGGCGTATACCTCCTCTAGTAGTTTGAGGAATCACAAGCTGTTGCACTCCAAGGAGACCACTCCAGGATTCTCCAAAAAACGGCGACACAAGAGCAAGCATAAGAAACATTCCCCGAAAAGGAAGTATGATGACTATGACGACAAAGGTTATTGATGTTCTCCAAATATGCTTTTCTTAGGTTAGCTTTTATTCAACGAGCATTTTAGTTTAGCTTTTATTCAACATGCATGCCATCCTCCAGCATGTTCCTATGACCCTATGATCTTCTTGTCACCGGTCAAAAGAGCTTCAGTCCACTCACTGGTTCACAACCTTTTTTCCCTTATTACATCTGATGAGACTCTCCATACCATACGTGCACACGCACACACTTCACACGAAGGAGACATAACCCCTTCCTATATATTTAAGTTCAGTCCTCATACAACAAATATCAAAAAATGCAGATCTATCATAGATCCGCCTGAGGGGGGCCCGGAACCCCAGTGTGGGAGCCACTGCATTAACTGTTGAGGCTTTTATTTGGATCTTATACCCACAGCTGTATATTCCTACGGTAGTTTAACTAGTAGCTCTGTATTACGAAGAAGAATAGGGCTGAACTTCAAAGCTTGGATGTTGTGTTGTCCGTTGCATTGAAGCGTAATTCATGCAATTCATTAAGCAAATATTTGGGAATTATCAGGACCATCTGCTTTGTTTATGTTTTGATTTATTATGACTCATATTGACTAAACTATGATGTGGATATAAGAACACACAGTAAAAGAAGTTACAGGCAGCCAAGAATTAACATCATCTGTATCTGGAAATGATTGTTTGAACTAGCAGTGTATGATGGAAAAGATGGAAGGATGAAAAAGAAAAAATACTGAAAGCTAAACTGAATTAATTCTGTAAGTCATTTTTTTCAATATTCATTGTGACAGAACCTGAAGTTTAGATACAATGAAAAAAGTCAATTGATGATTTATTTATTGTTTGTTGGAAATGTTCAATAAAAAATGAGAACGCAACGGGACTTTGCCGTTTTATCTGTATAATGGTGTTCGGTGGCGAAGCTGCATTATACAGGTTGGTGTCTCCCAAATAAATTTATTTTAGTAACATGAACCATTTTAATTTGCGACCCAAAGTAATTACTTATTAGAGAACTAATCACTTATACCCCATTTAAAAAAGATCAGATCTGAAAAAATATCTTAAACTTGTATTATTCTTTTTGTATGTGTCCATAGTGTTTGTTCCTTTTTAAGCTGCCTCTTGTGCTATGTTCTACTTCCTTGTACCTGCAGTTTATTGTTTACTAATGGGATTGATCTACCTGTCTCATCATTATTATTATTAGTGTCATATGGGTATAGACCAGTTTGAAAGGTAAATGTTTTACTCACAACCATAGACTGTAAAAGCTCACAACCCAAAATGGGCCCAGAGTCTGATTTGGAAACATTACCTAAACTTGGCAGCAATGTATTATTATTATTATTATTATTATTACAGTAGGTGGCGGTATGGCGCTGCACTTCAGTGGTTGTTAACCACCATAAAGCTAACCTCGCGTCACCAGGCTTTCCACCATAAAACTAAAGATATGATATTTTTATACAGAACATTTATTTAGAAAAATAAGACCCGGACGTGTTTGTTATATTGAAAATACTATTGCAATGTATGTGATTGTAATGTTCATAGATGGTCATTTTACTTACATAACTTCTTTTTAATAAATAAGACCCGGAAGTGTTTCCACTTCCAGGGACAAATTCAGCCGAGCGAGCGCCGAGCGCGAGCGTCATAGGGCGCTTCAGTTCCGTTCAGCTCAGCTGGCTGGAGATGTAAACAACGAATGTTTAAATTATATACCCCTCCACGTGGCAAGCTAAAAAAAAAAAAATATTTTCTTAAAAAAAAAAATCTAAGACAAACAACATTATGATAACATTACAGATGTGAGTTATGTGACTAACCCAGGAAACTTCAGTGTGACAGACATTAGCAGCATGGCTAACTGGCTAACTAGCTGCTAGCTGCCACCAACAGGTTCTACTGTAAATAATACAAATATAAAAAGTGTTATTTGAACGAGGACTATGGAGCAACAAAGGTCAAACACGCCTGCTGGTAAGAAACTGCCTAAATATCTTTAGATTCTATCCTATAGTGATGATAATAATAGTAACTTAAAGCTTCGTTGCTGTCGGGAGGAAACCGCCTAACTCTATTTTTTTGGTTTTTGATTTTATTCCATAAATCAGAACACCCTTTACTGTGTGTTTCGAAAATATTTAACCAATGGAAAGTAGTAAAAACGCTTTGGACATAACCTCTTAACTCCATTGGACCCTCAAACTGTCTGCTAAAACAGCTAACTCTACCACCACCTAGGCTCTCCCCCGATTTTGGAGATTCTTCCCAACAGCAGAGAACGTTTTATTTTAAAGTGTTTTATTGTGACTGTGAGAAAATATAGCTGATCTACACGCTCACCTCAACCGTGTCAATTATCGTTCTAACCTTTTTCGTTTGATCTGTGATGATGTCAAGTGAACCAGAGAATCGATGGGCAACTTTGATGATGGAGAGGGCCACATTGTATATTATGCGTTTTGAGCTTGTAGGTTAGCAATTATTTTGCTATAGTTGAATTAAAATCCAGATTCTTTTTAAATTGGAATCCTGAAAAGTAACATTTTTATTTAATTTCAAATGCATTTAGGTATATGTTTACTTTATAACTAAATACAAATACATTGGACGTAAAAATATTTTAATACTAGTCATTAAGCTGCTATATAGACTTAAGTAATTAAAGCGGGTCATGTTTGCATGTTTGGTATTGTAACAGCTGAAATGAATAATATTTCAGTATTCTGATATTAACCTGAGGGCCACAGTAAGTGATGGTGGGTAGCCTGTTGCCCATGTGTGAAGTAGACTACTGTGTTCTGGGTGTAAGCACAATAGCACATCTAGGATTCCATGCGCGGACAAAAGCCACTCGTGGCCGAGTCACCGAGCCACTCTTCTGGGTTTTTAGACAGCTGGTGGATGGAAAAGAAGCTCCACCCACGCGGCAGGATGCAGCCTCAGCCAGATTCCAGGAAAAGCTTGCCCCCGCAGCATTCTGCCGCATGGGTGGAGCTTCATTTCCATCCACCAGCTGTCAAAAAACCTGGACGAGACAGCGGAAAATGGCCGTGCCTGTCTGCCCAAATGTGGAAACACTGATAATGAACTGAACTGGTGGGTGTGGCCCATAAAACATAATTTTAACAGATTCTGTACACTTGAAAATACTTTCTCCTAGTATAATCATCATAGTAGTACCTACCTGGTGATTATGTTTTAGTGGGGATTTTTAAACAAAACCTTTGCATCTTGAAAGAGGATAATTCAAGCTGTTCAACATTGTTTAATACAAGATCGGAAATTATTTGGATCAATGGGTTGTCAATGGAGGGTATTGCAACTCTAGATTCATCCCATTGTAAAAAGAAAAAAGTGTTCACATAGACGGCTGACAAAGCCGGTTGCACTACGGTGCATTCGAAACCCACAACTTCCATGCTGGTGCGCACTGGGCAGTCTCTTTACCACTGTGCCACCCAAACTGCAACACAATATAGGTTTCCCTACTTCATCTTTCTCTCTCAGCTTAGTGGTCCTTCCTTGGCCTAAAAAAACATTGAAGACCCCTGGCCTGCACTGGAACATATTTATAGTTTCACTCCATCTAACCAACAGTATTTGCAGTGATCATGTTGAGAGTTTCGCGTTGTAACTTGTCCCTCCCTGACAACTTTTCCCCACTTTCAGGAGGCCAACTGACCTGCTCCACCTTGTCTCTTATGGTTCCAACCTTGCGTCTGATGTCAGCGTTTGCCTGGCAGGTGGTTCAGCATTGTAATGTGATGCATTATGCGAAGGTGGAGGAGCTGGTGCAGTTGGTGACGGAGGTGGTTCCAGACCTCCTGAGTCTCAGAGAGAAGGTTGACCTTCTGCTCGGACTGAGAGCAATGGTGAGATGGATGTTTTGTTTAAAAAAGTGATTTAGTACAGTGGTTCCCAGACTTTTTCATGTCAAGGACCCCCAAATTGACACTAATTAGCCCTGCGGACCCCCATTTGAAAAGATATGCCAGGGACCCCCACCCCCATAAGAGAAGATTTTTACGGCTCTAGTAGTGATTCTCCACCTGTTTGTCTGAGTTACAGACACATAAGGGTCCATTTGGTTCCCAACTATCGTTTAGTTGGGGACTCCCTGGAACTCCCTCAAGGACCCCACTTTGGGAACCACTGATTTAGTAGATGATGAAGACTTATTCCAGTGGAGCTGAGTTTTTCATACCAGTGTTGCGGACTCTATTTTTTCTTCTTGTTCTGCCTTTTGTCCAGCACCTGGGCTAGAGTGGAGGTGCATGCTCTATTTCCTTTGTTGTTGACCATACTCACACTCACAATGTGTCCATTTTCAGGCTGCAACCAGCGGTCCAGTGTCTGTAACAGACTTACAGACACTGGTGTGGGAATTCATCTCCAGACTGGATAAACTGCTGCCTTTACCAGACATCAAACAGGTACCATAATGAATTATACTGTAGACCTGACTTATTTACCGGCCTTTTGGTTCTGGGTGAATATACAGTGGTCAGTGAGACGTCAAAGTGTCTTGTTTGCAACTGCGTTATGCCTTTCTTGCGACGCAACCTCATTCTGGCAAGAACCATTGTGATTATTTGGCAGTTCTTTGTTCTTTTTAGTGTTCAACTTCTTCCTTGCACTTTTGCAATATGCATAACCGTGACTGCCCGTAACCTCACAATATCTTGCCTAAACCTAAGTTTAACCCTAACCTTAACCTCACAAAAAACTAGGCTTGACCTCATACTTACACTAACATGAAAAAATAAAGGAAAAAAAGTATGTGCGGTCGTGGTGGGATTTGAAACCATTGTTGTTGAAACATGAACCCATTGTCTTCAATTACTGAGCTATCAAGCTCGCTGTTCCATTGGATATTATTTGATTTTGGATTTAGCCAGAATGAGGCTCAGGGTCTAAGAAGGATTCAAATTTTTCATGGGCACTTTGGGAATAGAAGCTGCAGCATTATGGGACAGAGTTGTGAGCTAGTGTATAGAGCACAATTTGATGTATTATTCTTTTTTTTTGTACATTCAAATGTGTTCCCCTTGTTCATTTCAGACTGCAGAGTTGCTCGGTGCTGCCCCCTCTCTTCTGGAAGAATGTGGACAACTGGAGTTTGAACCAGCCCAACTAAAGACACTGTTAGACCATCACACACAACAAGATAATGCCATAGAATGTATGTTGTGAAATCCTACTGGATATTTTATTTTGTATGCATAGGATTGCCGTTGGATAGCGTTTGGGTTTAATCCGATATCCGAAGGACAAAGCACAAAACGATTGCATAAATGCAAGATTTGCAATGATGACAGTAGTAGTAGTAGTAGTAGTAGTTGTTCAAGTTGCGTCAGGGAGGCCTCCAATTCTGGGGCCAACATTCACCGAAATTAGCAGCGAGTCACAACGCATCACTTTTTATGTGTTTGTGAGTTTATTGAAGGGCTATTTCTTGGGCCGACAATAGCAGATCTATAAGCTCACAACGCTAGGGGGAGTAGATAAAAAGCCACAGCAATGATGTGTAAACAGGAGGAAGTATTGTATTTAAGAATAACTCTTTAATCATCTATCCTCCCAGGTTCCTTGGCTCAGAGTCTGGATATTCATTCATTATGGGTATCGGCTCCTCAAAGCAAAGCACAGCAGGACTGCTCCAACAGAACGACGAGGTCTGGGAGGAAGCTGAAACCACGCAGGACAGAGGAGGACAAAGATGGACAGTCTGATGATCATACATACAACATTGAGGAAGAGGAGGATGCCATGGGAAAGCAAAGTGATGAAGAATGGCTTCCATTTACAGAGGACTGCAGTAGGTGGCTGCTATACAGTATAGTATGCTAGTATAAAACAATGGCTTTCTGGTTATTTATTGTCACTCATGGTCTGTTTAGGTCCTACTCGAGTTGAGCCTCACCCAGCTGCATTGATGACCCAAGCAGAACCATCATCACCACATGCCCAAGTTGCTACTGCTGGTGAGGGAAATTTTTAACTAAATTATTATAATTTAAGCTATTACACACACCTTTACAAATGCTTCCCACCAAAGGTTAATTTGATATTCAATTACACGTGATGTGTATTTATTCACATACTCTCCACCATTGCCATATGCTTCTTGCATGGATTCACTACTGCCACCCTAAGGTTTCCTTGGGCTCTGTACGTATTTCTATGCTCTGGGGCTTCGTGCAGCCAACACATAGAAAGGTATGCAGACTATGGACGAAGACCATTTTCATTTCATTTCTTATTCCTCATAAAAGATGCCATTGCCTGGCCCTGTATCTCAAAAGGCCAAATAAATAGTTGATTAAAGGAATGTATTCAGCAAAATGTAGATTTTTATATTAGACATTATTTATTGAGGGAAATTAAGATTCTCAGATGAAAAAACAAAAAAGGCTGCTTAACTAACTGGTTAATCGATAAGCGTGCGTGCGTGTCTCTCTCTCTCCCCCACCCCCCCCCCCCCCCGAAGCTAATCCCTCAAAACCACTCCACTGATATTTGCCAACTGCCAACAAAAGTACCGCCACCAGGGTAGTTTTGTTTGGTACTAAAGTTTATAATGGAAGTCATGTTGCTCTGATCAGGCTTAAACCTTGCCCACATTTGGAGTCATACTGTACAGGGCGTTGTGTTGATCCATTGAAAGATGGACACAGCAAACGGAACACGGCAAGGAAAAAACTATATAGCTCACTGGAAAGGATGTGTGGGAGATCAAGATTCAAACTAAACTTTCAACTCTTAACTTTTATCATTTGCAGTTTCCAAGAACAACTCCATGACATGGTGGACCTCTAACTTTGCACGAAAGAAGAAGAAGACGTCGTACATGGCACGGCATTTTGGAGATACACTTTGTGCGTTGGTCAGGAACCATCCACATCTGTATGATGAAGCATCGCCACTACGCAGAACGCATCTCCTCTCCACCTGGGATGACATCAGCAGAGCTTTAAAACTAGGTCAAAAAGAGTGCAGGCTTAAATGGAAGGCCATACGTGACCGTTTTGTAAGGTCCAATAAGAAAGATCCGGAGAAGCGGACTCGTCATGATCTGGCAAACATCCAACGCCTGGCATGGTTGAGTCCATACCTTAAAACTCGTTTGTTTTCTGCGATGACAAACGTTCCAAATGATGATATGGTAAGTGTCATATCTTACATCTTATCTTACATCTAGAATTGGAGAGCCCTGTTTGTGTTCAGGTTTCCTCAGAGCACCATTTTCCTTCAAACTGCAAAAATCACACCCGTGTGCACTGAGCGGTGCAGGCTGCTCAACAACACCGCTGGCTCCCTGCAGTTATTGACCTGGTTTCCTATTCCCCATTCCACCAAGTCTTTGAGTTTTGTGTGTGCATAACTTCCTTTTCCTCTTGCTGTGTTGCCAGATTTGGCAAGAGAAACAAGTGGCTAGGTCTATGAAAACAAGCAGAAATGAAAATAGCAGATCTACAAGCTCACAGCGATATATTGTGAGGTTGTACAACTGTTGTTTAAATATAATATTTTGAGTATTCTTTTAACATTTTAACAAAATGTTCAAATGGATGTCCGTGGACAGTTACATCTGGGGTTCCTTGACGTTAAGAAATGTGGGAACCACTGGTTTATTCAACATTAGGAAGTAATCCCAAATAAGCAACTACTATACACTTTAGAAAAAGCCCATAAAACACAACCAGCAACTACCAATAATTTATTTACAAGCGGCTTTACAGAAAAACAAGGCAAAGGTCGCTTATAATAAGCAGACATGGCAACACTGGATGAATGAAGTGAAGCACACACAAGGAGCCCCAGTACAATAATACAATAGTTATAGAGCGTCACTGTCCCGCCCCCTTTTATGACGATAACGGGCCCGGAAAAGCATTTCCCATGCATTTTTCCCACAGACATTTCAGAAAGTATTTATTTAATTTTAAATGTATTTATTTAACCTTTATTTAACCAGTAAAAGCACATTGAGACTGCGTCTCTTTTTCAAGTGGGAACTGGCCAAGCGGCAGAATACATAATTACACTTTCAACGCTACATTGTACATGTCAACTCAAGTTATACAACAGCCAAATAATAAATCCATGAGAAATACCCCCAGAAGCCTATACAATATATACAACAATACTCAAAATAAAACAAAATAGTACACTAACAATAACCGGGTAAGAAATTTGGCACACAAATACACAAGTACGTTTATGGACAGGAACCAAAAAAGACCTTTTAAGCCTCGGACAAAGCCAACTCGGATTGTGAAAACTCATTACAACAAACACAATTTTTTGGACCGAACAAATAATTTAAAAAAAGTGTTGTACCCCTGCCATTTTTTTCTTCTTTCTAATTATTTGTTCGGCCCAAACAATTGTGTTTGTTGTCAGGAGTTGTCAAGATCTGAGTTTGTTTTGTCCGAGGCTTAAAAGGTCTTTAAATAAATACCTTCTTAAACGTCTATGGGGAAAAATGCATGGGAAATGCTTTTCCGGGCCTGTCGTCGTCATGAAAGGGGGTCGGACTGTGGCGCTCTATAGCTGGTGGGCGGGCAGGCTGCCGGGTGGGTGGAAGTTCTCTGGTGCACATCAGCAAGGACCTGAGCTGGTCACAATGTGGGCACCGTTCTTAACCCATGAGGCCGATTCTACAAAATGCCTTCTAAATCAATAGTTCTCTCACTTTCAAGATGTATTTGTTTATTTTTCAATGGCAGATTTACAAGCTTGTGGTACAGCACGAAGTGACATGCTATATAGAGCGTCGCAGTCCCGCCCCCTTTCAGAATGAGTGGCCCAGGAAATGATTCTCCTTCATTTTCTCCATAGGGTTTTCAAAAAGTATTTATATAAAGACTGTTACGCCGCGGACAAAGCCAACTCGGATCGTGACAAATCATGACAATAATTACAATGTTTTGGGCCGATCAAATAATTGGTAAGAAGAAAAACAAAACAAATAGTGTTGTATCCTGCCTTTATTTTCTTCTTTCAAATTATTTGATCGGCACAAAATAATGTGTTTATTGTCATGATTTGTCACGATCCGAGTTGGCTTTGTCCGCAGCGTAACCGTCTTTAAATAAATACTTTTTGAAAAGCCTATGGAGAAAATTAATGGAGAATCATTTCCTGGGCCACTTGTCGTTCTGAAAGGGGGCGGGACTGCGATGCTCTATTGGGGGGCTTTGAAGAAGGGTCGGCATCGGGGACTTTCTAGCAGAAAGAGGCCAAATGCCCAAAGTGACCGGGTGCTTTTTTTGCTAGTTCTGGTTCACCTTTGCTTATTGACTGAGTGTGTCCTCCTAGTAGTGAACCTACCTCTTCTGTATAATACTGTGTGTCATTCAGAATGTAATAAAAAGGCCTAAATGACAGTCACCTCATCTGCTTTCTACTAATACCTCGCTCTGCCTAACAAAATAAATTCAGTTGTGAGAATTGTATTATTATAATTATAATGATTTATTATTAATTAGTTGACATTATTAGCTTAAATCCCCCTGTATTACTTTGATTTGATAATTCAAACAGTTATGAGCTTGTGTATCGAGCACAATTTGATGCACTGTATTACCACTTTTATTTGTACAAATGGGTTCGGCTTGTTTCATTTCAGGCACCAGAGTTGCCCAGTGCCCAAGAAGAACCATCATCACATGCCCAAGTTGATACAGCTACTGCTGGTGAGGGAAATTCTAAACATTGCACTTACCTTTTCAAATGCTTCCAACTCAAGGATCATTGTCTCCACCAGGCCGAAGGCCTGTGGAGAGAGTATGTTTATGAACTCCGTCCGTCCGTTACCAGCTAATCTCCGGCACAGTTAACCCACACACTCCCTAGATGCCAACGATGAACCTCTGCCCCAAATCTTCCAGAACCGCCTGTTATAGCGCCACCAGGAGGCCAACTTTTGTTTGATTTTCAATTACACGATTAATTTACATACTTGTCACCACTGCCATATGCTTCTTGCATGGATTCACTACTGCCACTCTAAGGTTTCCTTGGGTATTGCTCCGTACATACGAATTCCTTAAAAAAGAAAAAAAAAAAAGTATCCCAAGATTTTGTAACCCATTTTTCACCCCTGTGTCAATTATCTAATGTGATCCTGGGCTCTACACACCCTCCGTCAACCTAGTCCCCATATATGGGGGACATGGGGAGAGCAACATACTTTTACATGCTTTTACATACTTATTCCTAAACTCTGAGGCTTCGTGCAGCCAACGCATAGAAATGTATGCAGAGTATGGATGAAGGCACCCAGTCTGTATCTTTTTCTGTACTAAATTGGCGTTTAAGGCTAGTTCATACTGGATTTATAGTACGGATATAGGCTTTAGAGAGGAATGCACACGCAGATTAGACACACCAACGGAACGACATGCGGAAACGACGGCCGGACATGCGGTCGAACATACACTTCTCCGTGCTTGCGGTCAGGGTTAGGGTTTTTGGTATGTTGTCAGTCTAATGACAGTCGGACCAATTGTATGTCTAAACTAAAGCCTGGAGACTTTTTTTCCCTCTTTTAGCCAATTGTTTTTACACTTTATTCTTCCGAAATTAGTCATTAAGCCAGTTAATTCCTGCCCACACGTTTATGGCTTTCCTGCCAGTGAGTAAACCCCCACCACAGGATGTAGCGCCTCTATCCTACTCCTGCCATTCATCATTCTCCACTGACAGGTGCCGGTTCCGTAGGAGTACTTTCAGTGACACATATGAGCCTGCCCGTCCCACTTCCCTCCCCTGAATATGGTGTTTGTATTGACAAACACCTTTTCCCCTAAGCTAGTGCTCAAATGGGTCTTTATGGAATTACTAAGGATGATAACAATTAATCATTTATCAATGAATCACCGTTGTAGCGTCAAAGTCCTATTACTTTCGGCTACTGGTTGTCCAACGCCGATGATCTAGTCTAGATGTGTGATATAAAGATTGATGTCCAAACGTTGACTTAAAGTTCAAAATTGATATTTTATTCACTGTAACTTGTATTAAAAACGGCAAAAAAGGCCTGGGCCGTGGCTCAGCGTTCCAGGCACCTTGCCTGGTAACCCAGTCTGGCAGTGTGCCGCGGGTTCGACTCCCGATCCCGACGGCCTTTACTGCATGTCTTCCCCCCATCTCTCTCCCCATTTCCTGTCAGCCTACTGTCTGTCCCTCCATAAAAAATATAAAATAAAGGCGAAAGCCAAATATATATATATATATATATATATATATATATATATATATATATATATATATATATATAAATAAGGCAAAAAAGAATGTCAAAACCATATAAATCACCAGCCTATGTCTCACAGTCAGAAAACTGTTTGCCTTCACATCAGGACAACAACCGAGCATTCCATCAGGTGTCATTAAATAACCTGGCCGACCTTGGCCTTGACCAAGCCCTTGGAATGATGTCACCAAAAAAACAGAAAATGAACAGAAAAGAAATGGCTCTTACAACCAATTCTTCAATTAAACATAACAATGAATTACAAATTCTATTCTATCATTGGGTGGTTTTCTGTGAATGTAATGTTGTCTGCCCACACACGTGGCCGAGGAACGCACATGTGGGCCGGTTAAAAAAGTCCCCCCCCCCCACCTTGGTAGCCAGAGAAACAAGTCTCTGCATTTGCATGTGATGTGACAGACAAGACAGTGCACTTTTCATTTTATTCCTCATAAAAGATGCCATTGCCTGGTCCTGTATCTCAAATGATCAAATAAATATTTGATTAAGGAATGTATTCCTTCTGTATATCAGTAAAATGTAGATTTTTATGTTGGACATTAATTATCGAAGGAAATTAAGATTCTCAAATAAAAATCAAAAACTAAAAAACGCTGCTTATCAACTAACTGGTTAATTGATCGATAAGCTCTCTCAACCCCCCCGGAAGCTAATCCCTCAAAACACTCCACCCATCTGTGGCCAAAAGATGGACACCACAAACGGAACACGGCAAGGAAAAAACTATATAGCTCACTGGAAAGGATGTGTGGGAGATCAAGATTCAAACTTTTAACTCTAACTTTTATCATTTACAGTTTCCAAGAAATCCAGGGTGAAGAAGTATTTCATCATGGGAGAAGGTTTCATAGATGCACTCTGTGAGTTGGTCAGAAACCATCCGAATCTGTATGATGCTACATCGCCACTACACGGCACACAATATTCCTACGCCACCTGGGATGTCGTCGGCAAAGCTTTACAACTAGGTGGACAAGAGTGTAGGCATAAATGGAAGTACATACGTGACCGTTTTGTAAAGGCCATTAAGAAAGATCCGGAGCAGCAGAGTGGTCGTGATCTGGCACTGATCCAACGCTTGACATGGTTGATACCACACCTTCAACTTCAACCTGTGATTCCAAATTATGATATGGTAAGTGTCATATCTTGCATCTTATCTTACATCTAGAATTGGAGAGCCCTTGGAGAGTTTGTGTTCAGGTTTCCTCAAAGCAACATTTGCCTCCAAACTGCAAAAATCACACCTGTGTGAACTGAGCGGTGCAGGCTGCTCAACAACACCGCTGGCGGCCGGAAGTTCTCTGTTGCACATCAGCAAGGACCTGAGCTGGGCACATCATGTGGGCACCGTTCTTAATCCTTAAAGATTCTACGAAATGCCTTCTAAATCAATAGTTCTCACACTTTCAAGATTTCTTTCATAAAAAAAAAAAGAAAAAAGCAGATTTACAAGCTTGCAGTGCAGCACGAAGTGACACGCTGTATTGGGGGGCTTTGAAGATGGGTGGGCATGGGGGACTTTCTAGCAGGAAGAGGCCAAATGCCCAGGTGCTTTTTTCTGCTATTTCATCTGGGCGACAGTGGCTCAGGGGTAGAGTGACCGGATGGAAATCGCAAGGTTCTCAGTTCGAACCCGGGCTCCCCCAGAGTTGGTGTCGAAGTGTCCTTGAGCGAGACACTGAACCCCTAATTGCTCCCAATATGCAGGTTGGTGCCTGCATGGTTTACTCCGGCATCGGTTTGTGAATGTGTGTGTGAATGGGTGAATGTGCTGGGTGAATCAATGTAATGCACAATCTATGTAAAGCGGCTTGGATAAAGATGCTATAGAGCACCGAAGTCCTGACGTCACTGTCGGTAGATGGCGTCAGTCCCCAGGTTCATGTATTTTTTATTTGAATTGAAATCCCCATTTTAGATCCCTTCATATAAGTTACTGCGTTTGAAAAATAAACCGATCATCCCGGTCTTTTCACTCATATGGATATGAAGCATCGACTGAAGGTGGAAATGTACAAATATACCCAAAGAGTAACAAAATAAGCGTTAGAAATGAGTCACGGGGCACGGTGGCACAGTTGGTAGTGCTGTCGCCTCACAGCTAGAAGGTCCTGGGTTCGATTCCCGCTCGGGACGCTGTGGGTGCTGGCGGCGTGTTTCCATCTCCGTGTCATCAGTGCCCATACCCAGTGCCTGTGTGGAGTTTGCATGTTCTCCCCGTGTCCCCTAGGGTAGGTACCCTCACAAAAAACATGCAGTAATCCTGGTCACTAAACTGCCTCCCCCTGGCCAGCCGGGGCGCCTGATGGAGGGGAAAGGAACTGGTTGGAATAACGTGTTCCTTCCACGCGCTACGTCCAACCAGGGAAACTCCCCTCTGTCAGGTGTAAAGGAGAAACTTGGACACTCAGGCATGAAGGAAGCATGCGTTCAAGTCTGTTGCTCTCCCCTTGTCCCCCATATATGGGGACTAGGTTGGTGGAGGGTGTGTAGAGCCCAGGATTAGATGATTGACACAGGGGTGAAAAATTGGTTACAAAATCGTGGGATAAAAAAATATATTAAAAAAAGAAATAAGTCAAACAACCCAGAGACTAAATTTCGGGGTAGGCTGCATCTGCCCCGTCGCACAACAGAAACTGAATGTTAATTAAGTTTATTTTTATTTTTATTTTATTGATATTTAATGTTTCGTGGTTAGTACGAGTCAAGTCACCACCAGCTGAGCTTACGTCAATGAGGAATCTCAGGAACGCAATGTGTTGACAGCTGGGGCGTGACGTATATTAGCAGCGACATTGCCTTCATATGGAATTTCAAGGCTTTTGCGGCCACATTAATTCCATTTTCTCCAGAAACTGCCACACAGCCACCCCCCTGACAGAAAGGCTGAGATGATCGTTTATTTTTCAAACACAGTTCTTATATGAAGCGATCTAAAACACCCCTATGGGGATTTCAATGCAACTAAAAAAATCACACCAGTGTGAACCAAGTGGTGCAACTCCCGTGCGTCCAGCAGGTGGCAGCCATGTCACATACTTCTCTCGTTCCATGCTCACACAGACACACACACAAACACGTACAGGGCATTGTAAGCTGGATGTAGAAGTGGTTTGCACCACTTAATAATAATAATAATAAAAAAAAAAAAATGCATGAACCTGTGTACTGGCGCCCTCTACTGAAAGTGATGTCAGACTTCGGTGCTCTATATAAATGGATAAAGATGCTATATAAATGCACCATTTACCATGTATCTAAGCTTATTGACTAAGTGTCCTCCTAGTAGTGAACCTACCTCTTCTGTATAATACTGTCATTCAGAATGGAAGAAATAGGCTTCAATAACAGTCACCTCAACTGCTTTCTACTAATGCATCTGCCTAACAAAATAAATTCAGTTGAGAATTGTATTAAATTATTATAATTATAATTTTGTATTAATTTGTTGATATTATTAGCTTAAATCACCCTGCATCGCTTTGATTTGATAATTCAAACCGTTATTAGCTTGTGTATAGAGCACAATTTGATGCACTGTATTACCACTTTTATTTGTACAACAAATGGTTTCTGCTTGTTTCTTTTCAGGCACCAGAGTTGCCCAGGGCTCCCGTAGCAAGTAAGTAAAGAAACTGAACATCACACACAGTAGGGAAATGCCAATATTTTCTGATATACAGTACAGTATGCTAGTATAGTACAATATGGTAGTTTTGTTCGGTACTTCATTGAAATATTTATTTTATAATGGAAGTCATGTGGCTCTGATCAGGCTTAACCCATTTTGGGCGGGAACCCCATTATGTGTTTATACTTTAGCTATTGAAAAATATCAGATCTACAAGCTCATAGCGCGCCACCGAGTGGCGTGCTACGAGCTTGTAGGTCTGCTATTTTTGAAAAGTCGCCAAAATGTGGCGCAAATCTTTGAATATATATTTCAGAGCGAACATTTTTAACTAAAATATTGGCTTCTGGGGGGTCCCTGGAACTACATATTTTGAGATGGGGGGGGGGGGGGGGCTCTGTGGCCCAATAGAGATAATTCTGGGTGTCCTTGACATGAAAAAGGTTGAGCACCACTGACATAGAAACATAGGTTTTTCAGAAAAAAATGGGTTAAACCTTGCCCACATTTGGAGTCATACTGTACAGGGCGTTGTGTTGATCCATTGAAAGATGGACACAGCAAACGGAACACGACAGGCACTATATAGCTCACTGGAAAGGATGTGTGGGAGATCAAGATTCAAACTAAACTTTTAACTTTAACTTTTATCATTTACAGTTTCCAAGAAGAACATGGCACCAGGTTTTTCAGATTCACTCTGTGAGTTGGTCAGGAACCAACCACATCTGTATGATACAGTATCGCCACTACACACATTACAACATTGCTGCACCACCTGGAATGACGTCGGCAGAGCTTTCAACCTAAGTGGAGAAGAGTGTAGGCGTAAATTTAAGTCCATACGTGACCAATTTGTACGGATCAGTAGGAAACGGAAGAAGAGTCAGCGTGATCTGGAAAGGATCCAACGCCTGGCATGGTTGAAACCATACATTAAAATCCGTACAAACGTTCCAAAGGATGATATGGTAAGTGTCATATCTTGCATCTTATCTTACGTCTAGAATTGGAGAGCCCTGTTTGTGTTCAGCTTTCCTCAAAGCAACATTTGCCTCCAAACTGCAAAAATCACCTGTGTAACTGAGCGGTGCAGGCTGCTCAACAACACCGCTGGCTCTCTGCAGTTATAGCCCGCGGGCGGCTGGAAGTTCTCTGGTGCACATCAGCAAGGACCTGAGCTGGGCACATCATGTGGGCACCGTTCTTAATCCTTTAAGACCCGAGGCCGATTCTACAAAATGCCTCCTAAATCAATAGTTGTCATACTTTTAAGATTTTTATTGCAGATTTACAAGCTTGCAGTGCAGCACGAAGTGACGTGCTGTATTGGGGGGCTTTGAAGATGGGTGGGCGTCAGGGACTTTCTAGCAGGAAGAGGTAGGCATGTAACGATATATCGTATATCGATTTAAATTTATATGAATCCCGACGATATTAATTGATTTAATAAAAAATAAAAGGGGGGGGGGGGTAGTGAATTATGATGTGTGTGATATAATATAAATTAGATTCAGTAGTAGAATACTGCAGAGGGGAGCTGTGTGTGTGTGTGTGTGTGTGTGTGTGTGTGTGTGTGTGTGTGTGTGTGTGTGTGTGTGTGTGTGTGTGTGTGTGTGTGTGTGTGTGTGTGTGTGTGTGTGTGTGTGTGTGTGTATGTGTCTGACTGTGCCCAGGTGATGGTCGTTGATGCTCAATACATCAAGGAAGGCAATTATGTTTCTGCACTGTCAAATAGGTCTACATCTAACCTAAGATGCCATCAAAGAAATCTTTGTTTTACATGCAATGTAGTTAAATAAAAAATTGAGAAAAGCTCGGGAGGGGGGAGATAAATCATTTAAAAAATATTCTTTTCGGTCATTTGTCTGGAAAATATTTTTTTGTTTAAAATATCGTGAAAAATCGTATCATAAACCTCATATCGTGATACTGTATGTATTGTATCGATTCGTGAGTTTAGTGTATCGTTACATGCCTAGGAAGAGGCCAAATGCCCCGTAGGGACCAGGTGCTTTTTTTTTGCTAGTTCTGGTTCATCTTTGCTCATTGATTGAGTGTGTCCTCTTAGTAGTGAACCTACCTCTTCTGTATAATACTGTCATTCAGAATGTAAGAAAAAAGCCTAAATGACAGTCACCACAACTGTTTTCTACTGCCAGTAAGACCCCTGTGGGCGAGACCTTGCAAGGTCACGCTGAAAGAACAGAGCTTCTTAATTCGGCAGAGAAACAGGAGTTCAGGAATCTGGTGTCAGTGAGTTCAGATGTAGAGTTGCTGGCCGGCTCCATAGTGTTTGATGAGGTCAGTGTCGTGATCTTCATACAGTATATGGAGATCCAGGTGATGATAGTCAGCTCCACATATGGAGATCCATGTGTTGTACCAACTTGGTTCATTTGCAAGTGTGACTCGCGTCGCGGCAACCACACTGGTCATCATGACACTGTCACGATATGGCCATATATTGACATTCCCATATATGGGCCGCTTAATATTGATGACATCGGGGATCTCCATATATGGGCATTCCCAGCCGATGCCCTAATACAATCCCTGCTATGCCCATATATGTGACCATTCCTGACGGTCAATTTAATTGTTTCATATGAAAGCATATGGGAATCATGGCTTCAAATTGACATTGGCTCGTGGCTGTTCAGTTTGACCCACCACTTTCGGAGATATGGAGAGTAATGCCTTGCAGAAAACAGCGAGTTGAGAAAACAGGCTTTAAAAGTTCACTTCTGTGTACTCCTGTTTAACTGCATGTTTATTGTTTAAGCATTTATTTTATATTTACATGTCGATTTCAACTCTGACATTTATTTCAGACATGCTGTATTATGTGAAGAGTCTGCATGTGCTATTAACTCATTTTGGATTAAAAAAAACAGTTTTTCTCCTGAACAGTTAAGGTCCCCACACACCGAGCGCATTTTTCGGTGTGCGTTTCTGCATCGGTTTTCCGAAAAACGTGTCCAGTATGCAACCACCTTTAGTCTCGCCATGTCTGTCTCTGTATCAAAAAGAGTCACATAGGCCCAGACACCTAGGCCAGCCTGACGGTGTGCCGTGGGTTCGACTCCCGATCCCGACGGCATTTGCCGCATGTCTTCCCCCCCCCCCCCCCCCCCCCCTATTTCTATCCCCATTTCCTGTCAATCTACTTTCAACCTATCAAAAGGCTATTAAAGAAAAATAAAAGTCACATATCAAACAAGTTGAGAAGTTGAGAAACTATTAATCTGATGTCCGTGAGGTCAGATGTAGATTTGCTGGCCGGCTCCATATATGCAGATGTAGTTGCCGGTGATGATCCAGTCTTCATATATGGCTATTTAGGGTTTGATGAGGTCAGTTTTGTGATCTTCATATATGGATTTCCATGTGTTGTACCAACTTGGTTCATGGCAACAACAGTGGTTGGACTGACAACCATATATGGAGATCTAATGGTCTCCATGATGTCACGAGGCGTGACCATATATGGGGTGTGATGTCATGAGGCGTGACCATATATGGAGGCGTGGGTAACTGAACGGGGAACTAACAGGAAATGCAGGTTTTCATAGTAAATGCGGTCGCAAATATGTCTGCCTAAAAAAAGCTGTTTTGAGAATTCTATTATGTATTATTAATTTTTTATGTTGTATTTGGCGGCATTGGCTCAGTAGAGTGGCCGTATGGGAACCGGAAGGTTCCCAGTTCGGGCCCAGGCTCCCCCAGAGTTAGTGTCGAAGTATCCTTGAGCAAGACTCTGAACCCCTAATTGCTCCTGATAAGCAGGTTGGTACCTCCGCCATCGGCGTATGAATATGTGTAAGCGCCTTGGATAAAGGCACTATATAAATGCACCATTTATTCGCTTAAATCCCCCTGTATTGCTTTGATTCGATAATTCAAACAGTTATGAGCTTGTGTATAGAGCACAATTTGATGTGCTGTATTTAATATTTATTTTATTTGTACAAATGGGTTCTCCTTGTTCCATTTCAGGCACCAGAGTTGCCCAGTGCTAAACCCTCTCTCCTGGAGAGTGTAGTAAGTAAGTAAAGAAACTGTTAACATCACACACAGCAGGGAAATGCCAAAGAATGTATGTTGTAAAATCATACCGTGTATATAATGCATGAAGTTCAATGTAGTTGTTTGTTTTAAACTCATTAGTTGAACATTGAAGTGCATTAGAAACAATTGTAATTAGACTATGTGTATGTATGTGAGTCACTCTGTCTGCATATTTGTTCACTAAAAATGTGTTGGACATGAAAATAAATACGCTAAATGATATTGCTGTAAATGGTTTCATAAATGGAAGCAAGAAGAGATGCAAAACTATTTTAATGAGGCTTTGTCGATCTGCAGTGAATATTGTATCATATCAAACACGAGACTATGGAGTATGGACATTTTATATATTATATCTAACTCATTTAGGCATTTGATGTAATTTGGTCATCAGATTAATTATTATTTAATGCATAGTTATTATGCATTAATATGTACATAACTGTAAATTGTAGAATGATGACGAGACACCATTTATTCCTTTACTTCCTGAACTAACTATTCTATAATAATCTAATGTAGAATTACAGCTAATCAGCAGTGTTGGATATTTTCATTATATTGGACCTTCACACAAATAATACAATTCTAGTTAACCCAAATAAATGCATCATGGTTGGTTAGTTATAATTCCCTTGATAAAGTTGATATGCATTTCCCTTGTAGGTGCAAATATACAGGCCAGTGAAATTCTGATTGCAATTCTAAACTCTTCTCTAGAAGAAAACCACAACAATGATCTGTACAGATAAGGAACTGTCTAACTACTAACTACTACTTATTTATGCATTCTTTAATGTTCCACCCTCCCAGGTTCCTGGGTTCAGAGTCAGCGTAAGAATCCATCCACAGCATCGTCTCCTCCTAGCCAATCTGTGAATCCCATCGTCAAATATTCGGGAAAACAGCTGCCCCTGTTGTTCCAGCCAATAGTCTGTCTTGAGAGACTACCTCAAAGCAAAGCACAGCAGGACTGCTCCGATATAAAGAAGTGGACGAGGTCTGGGAGCAAGCTGTTACCACAGGGGGCCGAGGAGGACAAAGATGGACAGTCTGATCACAGCATTGAGGAAGAGGATGGTGCCGAGGGGAAGCAAATTGACGAGGAATGGCTTCCAGAGAACTGCAGTATGTTGTCAATGCTGATACACACTATGCCAATATTATATGGCAATAGTTTTCTTGTTGTTGTTTATTGTATCTTATTGTCTCTTATTGTCTATTTTAGGTCCTTCTACTCAAGTTGAGCCTGACACAGATGCATGGATAACACAACCAGAACCTGCTGGTGGTGAGGGACAGCATATGTTTGTTTTATTGGTCTGTGTAACCCTAAGAACTGCTGTAGATAAACCCATTTCCCATACAATACTTACCTGTTAAATAATGACCCAAATCCTGATGACTTCAGTATATTTATTCAGACACTATTGTCATTTGACTGATGTATCGTGACAGTAAGTACTATTACTTTAAATGCATGGGATGGGGCCATAGCGGATCAAGATCAACAGTGCTCAAGACTGATCTGTCCGATATTTCATATTCCATCCTAATTGGCTAACATTGGCTTTCAGGATTTTGCAGGATTGTCCCGTTTTGGACAAAAATACTTAAATCATGAACGCAGCATGCAATTTACGTGAAATCTTTCACACACTTTCCTACTAGGCTGAGGAATATATCCCACCTTTTCACATTGTCCTGTTATAGCGCCACCAACAGGTGGATTTTTGCAAAACACATTTTTGGAACACAATGCCTCAAATCATCCAATTGCCATCAAAGGCGTAAGAACACACAACCCTTTTCACATTGGCCTATTATAGCGCCACCAGGAGGCCACAACCTGACCTGGCCTGGTGTGGAGACCTGTGCCCCGAGGGGACACGCTTTTTTCTAGTTTAGGAATATGTATTTGTAACCTCTGTGGCTTCATGCAGCCAACGAGTTGACATTTTTGCATGCATGCACAGTATGGACGGAGAATCGGTGTCGTGAACCATAGCCATACTTTACACTGTATAAATGGGCCATTCATATGGATACAGATACAGACAGACTTTGTCCGTACTCTGCATACATTTCTATCGGTGGGCTGCCAGAGGCCCCAGAGCCAGAATGCAAAGTCAATGCTGATATTCAGTATTATAAGGCAAAGGCAACAGTTATTATTGAATGTATCTTATTGTCTGTTATGTCTGCTTATAGGTTCTTCTACTCAAGCGCCTGAGCTTGCAGCTGCACTGGCTGCATTGATGAGCCAAACGGAACCTTCGCATTCTGAAGTTGCTACTGCTGGTGAGGGACAATGTGCACGTTTATTTAGTTTACCTTTTATGAGGTTTTTCTATGTCCAGCTTTTAGTGTTCGTTTAAACGCAAACATTGCGCAACACAAACAATGAAGACGAAGGTGAGGTGATATATGATGATGTATTATTTATATGTATACGTCATTTGAAAAGTGCTATAAATTGCATGTATCATGATTACGGTGTATATATATAATCATGATACATGCAATTTATAGCACTTTTCAGAATTCTCAAAGTTGCTTTTAATGGTTTGTGAAACCCTAAGAACTGCCTGTTTTAGATTAATCTAATCCATCCACCGTGTCATCTCCTCAAAGCATAGCAGAACTGCTCCACGTGTAAACCACTGACATCAGATTAATAGTTTAACTCGTGCTTCTCAACTTGTTTGAGGCCTGAAAACGTCAATTAAAAAAAAATCCATATGTGACCAGGTACTATATGTACATTTTCAGGTACTACGTGTAAATGTATTTGTGGAAAAAAGACCCCTTGTTTGTACAGCTGTACAGCCTGTAAAAATAATCACACCTGTGTGAAGTGGGGGGTTCGCTCTTATCATACGTCATCATCTCATTCTGGCCAATCACAATCTGTGTCTTCACTTTACACACTTTTGTCTTTACACACTTTTGTCTTCAATGTTTGTGTTTACACACTTTTGTCTTCAATGTTTATGTTTACACACTTTTGTCTTTAATGTTTAAAGCTGTACATAGGAGAGGCTAGCGCCCCTCACTGTGATAAGAGAAACCCAACAGCTATGCAGTTTGTGCAATATGCTTTTAAATGATCTGAAACCCTTGTACTTTTTGTGGTAAAAGCGCTCAAACTTTCTTTCCTGCCTTGATCTCCTTACCCCCTCACACACCCCCCCACCCCCCCTCTTCCATTCCTGTATTTCTTGGAACAAATTGCACGATGGGAACTATGCACAAAAACTAATTTCATCCACTTTTTTTACTTTTAATTTGATTCTGATTCCTGAATTAACTATTCTAGGTGATACAGTATATAATAATGTAAAATGACATCTAATCAGTGTTGGATATTTTCATTATATTGGACCTTCATTATTATTTATTGTATCTGTTATGTCTGCTTAGGTTCTTCTACTCAAGCGCCTGAGCCAGCTGCACTAATGAGCCAACCAGAACCATCATCGCATTCTCAAGTTGCTACTCCTGGTGAGGGACAATGTGCACGTTTATTTAGTTTACCAATAGAGCGCCGAAGTCCTGGCGTCACTCGCTCATCCCCTCGATTCCCCTGGTTCACGGAAGTCATTTCTCTATGGAAAATAACATGGGGTGATATTTAATATATCGTCTACAATAAGCATTGTGGTCCAAAAATAAACAAGCTGTCTCTTGTTATTGTCAGGGAGGTGTCTCTGTGTCGTTTGCAACAGTCATTCACTCATATATGATACAGTCTGCGAAATTGTAACTAATTCAGTAGAAGTAACAATAGCGTTTTCTCTCAGTCAGTTGATTCTTCATATCCATATGAGCGTAACAGCCTGGATGAAGATTTTTTTTTCAAACACAGTTCTTATGAGGCGATCTAAAATCCCCCTAAAAATAAAAAATGAACCTGTGGATTTGCGCCCTCTACCGATATTGTCGTCAGACTCCGGTGCTCTATTCTTTTAATATATATAATAATGATACATGCAATTTATGTAGCATTTTCAAAATTCTCAGTTGCTTTTAATGGTTTGTGAAACCCTAGATTAATCTAATCCATCCACAGTGTCATCTCACAGCAAAACTGCTCCACTGACGTAAACACCACACATAGTAAAAACAATATTCCCAGTTTGATCAATGTTGAATGCTCAATGTTGAGATATCTGCCGAATTTTCTTTCATGGTCTGATTAACACCGTAATCGCCCAGAACGGAGTTCACCGTCATTATTATTTTATCCAAGTTTATTGATACTAGTCCTTACCCGTTGTGAGATATTTGCCGATATTTCCGATCTACAAGCTCACAACGCGTCGCAGCGTGACGCGTTGTGAGCTTGTAGATCTGCTTTTTTCAGCATTCGTACAAAGTATAAAATAACCTATAGTGGATCTCTTGTCCACTAGTCCCTTCCTGACATTTTAGTCTAGTTTTTATTTGTTGACGAAATTGTCAATATATTTAGTCTGAGTTTTAGTCATCATAGCTTAGTTTTCATGTAGTTTCCATTTAGTTTTCGTCGAAAAAAGGTAGTAGACAAACATTTTTTTCGTCTTAAAACACTTTTAATAACACATTTGCGGTGTCCAACTTTATCATTTGCAGTTTTCAAGAGAAGACACAATTCACTCCCATTTGAAGATGGGAGTTGGCCAGGATGCGAGTTGATCAGGAACTGTCCACATCTGTATGACGGTTCCGCGCCTCTGTATAATGAGGAGCCACTGCACAACAAAAGAATCCGGGACAGCTGGGATGAGATCGCCAGAACTTTAAAATTAAGTGTGAAACAGTGTAGGAAAAGATGGAGGAACATACGCGTTCGTTTCCGGTCAGCCCACAGCAAAGTTCCGGTGATGCAGAGTGCTAGTGATCGAGCAATGATCCGAAACCTGAATTGGTTGGAACCATACCTTGATCACGTAGTCAGGAAGCTGTTGCCACGCAGGACTGAGGAAGACAAAGTCACAACAGGTCAGAAATCTCCTGCATATCAATACCAATAAACACAATGTTTAACCCATTTCGGGCGGGAACCCCTTTTGGTGTTTTAACCATTATTATAAACTTTAGCTATTGAAAAATAGCAGATCTACAAGCTCATAGTGCGGCATTCGGTGCAGCGTTATGAGCTTGTAGGTCTGCTATTTTGCCACAAATCTTTGAATATATATATTCTTTCACAGTGAACGTTTTAACTCATATGTTTGTTTCTGGGAGGTCCCTGGAACAACATATTTTCAGATGGGGGTCGCCCTACACATACATATACTGTCATTCTGTGGGTCCTTGACATGAAAATGTTTGAGCACCACTGACATAGAAATGTGGTTTTCAGAAAACTGTCAAGGCATTTGCAGAATCGTCCTTATGTTGGTGGACATAACAATGGATTCAATAAACCTAGGGGGGAACCGTAATGCAATGGAAAAAGATGGGTTTTTAACTTTTTTATCCTGTTGTAGATTTAAAAATGTGAATCAACCTTTATTTGTCAAATACGGATTAAAAACATAGTATTTCTAAAATGCAGTGAAGCCCCACAGATAGTTAATAATAAAACAAGACAAACCTAAAAATAAAAATCAACCATTTAAAGCACTTAGGAATACCCATCTACATTTCCAATCCTAATACTAATAAAATGGCCGAATGGCCTGGGGATAAAAACTTTTTCTAAGTCTTTCCAGGACAGCCTTGTGCATCCTGTATCTTTCCCTGAACTTCAGCAGCTCAAACAGCCCGTGAGCAGGGTGGGTACTGTCCTCCATGATTCGCTTGGTCATTGTCCTGCGTGCTTGGTGTAGAACCTGTGATCCGCCCCGCCGTCCTGACTACCCTCTGCAGGGCCTGCTGGTCTCGCACCGTACAGTTCCCATACCAAGCTGTGATGACTCCTGACGGGACGCTCTCTATGGTGCAGGTTTAGACGTTATGTAGTGCAAGAGGAGACACTCCGAATGATCTCGGGCGTCTGAAATGGTACAGCCTCTGCCGTGACTTCTTCACCAGAGTGTTCGTCTGAGTTAACCATGACAGGTCTTCAGTCAAGTGGACACCTAGATATTTAAAACAGGTTAGCCCTTTCCACCATGGTCCCACTGACGTTAAGGGGAGTTCTTGTTGCCCTTTACCCTGGAATTCACTAGCTTCTCCTTTTGTCTTGCTGGTGTTCAGGAGGAGACACCAGTGAGTCAGTCTCTCCACCTCCTCCAGGTAGGGGGACTCATTGTCTCCACCAGGCCGAAGGCATGTGGGGAGAGTATGTTTTGCACTCCGTCCGTCCGCGTGTCCGTCCGTGTGTCCGTCCGTGTGTCCGTGTGTCCGTGAACAGCTAATCTCGGCCACCGTTAACCCGGTCAATGCCATATTTTGCACACACACTCCCTGGATGCCAACCATGAACCTCTGCCCCAAACTTTCCAGAACGGCCTGTTATAGCGCCACCAGGAGGCCGCTTTGTGCAAAACAAGTTTTTCGATGCCATATTTTGCACACACACTCCCTGGATGCCAACCATGAACCTCTGCCCCAAACTTTCCAGAACGGCCTGTTATAGCGCCACCAGGAGGCCGCTTTGTGCAAAACAAGTTTTTGCACAGTACACCTACAGATTTTGTCCAAACATCACGCAAATTGGTACACAGTCTCTCTAGAGCCATTCAACGAAACAGGTCTTTCAGATTTATCAGACTCCATCCTGATTGGTTAAGATTGGCTTCCAAAGTTCACAGGAGTGCTCAGTTTCAAACAAAATGCTGCAAATCATGAACACATCGCGTGATTTCCGTGAAATTGTGCACCCACATTCCCACTAGGCCGAGGACGAAATGCCACATGAACAATTTCAACTCAGCCTCAAGGTGGCGCTATAACTGGCCGAAAAGTGTTTTTACCTCTAACTGCACGGATCTGTGGATAACCTGGTGGAGACCTGTGCCCGGAAGGGCACTTTTTCTAGTTTCACTCTGTAATCGGGCCAATCACAGCCGTGTCATCCGCAAACCTAACTATGGAATTGGATGATTGAGTGGCTATGCGGTCATGTGTGTACATGAGAGTACAGTAGTGGACTCAGTACGCAGCCTTGTGGTGCACCTGTGTTGAGGGTCATGGTTGATTAAATATGTCTTCTGGTGTTTACCGCCTGTGGTCTGCCTGTCAGGAGGTCATGGATCCATCGATTTATAGCCTGTTTGTGTATTGATGTTATTGGTTTTAAGCCATTTTGGTGTTTTTAGCATTATGATATACTTTAGCTATTGAAAAATAGTAGATCTACAAGCTACGCGCTTGTAGAAAATGTGGCTCAAATCTTTGAATATATTCAGAGCGAACATTGTTAACTCAAATCTTTGCTTCTGGGGGGTCCCTGGAACATATTTTCAGATGGTGCTCGCTGTCCTTCTACTCAAGCTGAGCCTGACCCAGCTGCAGTGACGACCCAACCAGAACCATCATCTCCTGCTACAGCTGGTGAAGAAGAATGTATGTAGGCATGCAAACGTGTTGTTTTTTTGGCCATAATCGCCATTTTATAATGCAAGTGTGTGTGTGTGTGTGTGTGTGTGTGTGTGTGTGTGTGTGTGTGTGTGTGTGTGTGTGTGTGTGTGTGTGTGTGTGTGTGTGTGTGTGTGTGTGTGTGTGTGTGTGTGTGTGTGTGTGTGTGTGTGTGTGTGTGTGTGTGTGTGTGTTCGTTCTGAGAAGAGCTACTCAAAGTGATTTCCATGCTAACGAGACAACAGAGCGTGAAACTCCATGATGCACTGGATGCGCACGCATTGCATTGTGTAGAGACTACAGTTGGGATTAGTGGTGGGCAAAAACGTTCACCATTCGTCTGCTCCCAGCAGAGCGCATAAGCTACTGTACGCATGCAGCTGTGTGCATCCGAAACACAGCACTGTCGATTTTCTAATTTGCACAGGGTAACATTTCCGTTTCAGGAAATGAACTAGTTCCTTCATGGTCACAGAAAAGAACCAGTTCTTTTGAACGAACGAGTCGCGACCCATGACTAGTTGGGATCCTTTAGAACTTTCTCACAATTTTTAAAGGGGGATAAACGGAAAGAAGGTCCACACACAGCAAGTTGAAGCAGCTCACTAGCGTGAAGAATGATGCATCAGGTCCAGCTTTGGTGAACTATCACCTGGCAGTGATAGGCAATAACCAATGGGATAGATACTTCTACTACACGTCTGGAAAACCGGAAAATGTCTTTAAGGGCACAGCCCACCAGCTGCTCAAAGGCCAGAAGATATCAAAGTAATGGCTGAAATGCTGCCTGGGCGTAGCGTTTTGCTCGCTGAACTTGAATCGTATGTATGTGCCCGTGCCCACTGCCTCTCCTGGATAGAGCAATTCCTGGTCGGCCATTATGGGATTTTCTGAGGAATTACAAAGGAATGGCATGTCGTTTGAGTCGCCTTTTTTGCACTGACACCCATTGAAAGGAACTGTAATTATCAACGTTTGGGGGATCAATCGTTGTGGACCCTGGCTTTTACTTCCGTTCGCTGCAGCTCAACAACAGCTGGATTTGGGGTTCCAAATCCAAATAGACCCTTACAGGTCTGGAACCACTGGTATTGTAATTTTATAGAAGACATTGATCTTGCATGCCGTCCCCTTATGGCTAAACGTATTAGAAAAACATTTAAAATAGTTCAAATCGAGTGGGTATGACTATGCGCATACTGTACTGTACATAAAGTGAGTGGCAAAGTGAGTTTAATGTTGTTTAAGGTTGTTTAATGCAATCAGATTTTCTGTTTGGATCTATGGGCTGTCAAGGCCAGTAAGTAGTTTTTTGCCACTTAGTAGGCTTTCCTGCATAACTTCCGGGTATGATTATGATGTCACACGCATACCCTCTATAGTTGTAGTTGAACAATTTTTAAATGTTTTTCAAAATAGTAAAAAATAGCAAAAAAGGTTTAGGGATAAGGCGGCACAGGAAGTCCACAACTCCACATCCCATCTCTGACGGTGTGATGAACCCGATTCCGGAAATGGTTCCAAATGTGATGGAACCGATTCTGTGTCTTCAATGTTCTGGTTCCTCTGGTTCCGGATCCCGGTTCCCAACCCTAGATGAGACTGGATATGCTTGCACGTTGCGCCGGCTGTCAAGAAGATCATGCGCATGCCTTAGCTCTTGGCTTATATTACCTTTACCATTAGCATGCATTTACCACATATATATATATATATATATATATATATATATATATATATATATATATGTATACATACACAATATAATGCCAAATACATTATTATGCAACTAATATATTTTGATACATTCTGGATTTTGATTTGTATTCCAATTTATTTCTTTTTTCTAACAATTACGATGATGCAAATAACATGCAAAATCATGTTGGAGCAAAGTATTTGTGATCACGTCTGGCAATTTGTGTTTAGTGCTGCTGTGAATGCCAAGGAAAACTGGAGATATTTCACTAAATACCCATTTTCTATCAAAACACACACACACACACACACACACACACACACGTCTGCATTTTGAGCAAACGTGCAGCACTATACCATGGGGTCTGGGTGAATGTAATGCGCAATCTATGTAAAGCGCCTTGGATAAATGCACGTTTTACTGCAAGTACCACCTCCTTTGCATTTACGAAAGGGACCCCGCCACCCCAGCTTGCAGGGCTTGGTTTGGTTTGTTGAGTCCGTTACATTAACCTGACTCTGCCAGATTGCGGCAGTATTGAGTTCACAATAATAACTAGAAAAGTCACAATTTTTTAAAATTGCAAAGTGTGGTTGCCGCAGTCGCTTACATATGCCCCTCCCAATAATATTGCCAGCCAATTACAATGTCCCGTCACCCCTGTGATCATGCGTAAGTAATTCTTAAATAAGGGATTTATCCCCCAAAAATCATGTTTTTGCAACGTTACAAATTCAAATTTGGTGGAAATTCTTCCCAGGTCGAAATGGGCGTGGCCTATATGGGGAGCTGCTTCATGACCATCCATGGATCCATGGAAAAATGTACGACTTACGGTTCAAAACATAAAGTGGGCTGTTATAGAGCCATCATGAGGCCGACTGATGTAATTCCTTTTCAATAAATTTTCATAATTATTATGAACCTCCCCCCAAGTCTTATGGTCTCCAAAAGAAAAAATACTTAAATTGGAGACTTAATTAGTCTTCGATCTTCCATTAGCAATGAGCAAGCACACGATTTCCGATGAAGCCGGTCGATTTGACATGGCTACAGTGCGTGGCAAAAACTGAGGGAGGAGTAGTGCGGCAAAGTATCGCTCATTTACAATAACAATAGTGTGGTTGCCCTGTTAGGGCAACCACACTAATAATAATAATATCTGGGACTTATATATAGAGTTTTTCTAATACCTTTCTAATATGTTTTACACAAGTTTCCTCCTACCTCAATCTGGTCTCTCTCAAACTGAAACGATGAACCTGAACCATAATAATTTCGCTGTGGCACAGCTACAATACCAGTCTCGCATTGATCCCACCTCTAGCGGCATATTGCTCACTGCTGCCACCAGCTAGCCGAGTCAGGTTACCTTTACCAGTGGTTTCCAAATCTTTTAGCTCAAGAGCCCGAAGAGAAACTTCGACGTTTGCCCAGGACCAGAACTAGTTAAAATAGCAGATCTACAAGGTTACAACGCATCACTTTTACTGCCACGTTGCAAACTTGTAGATCTGCTATTTTCACTATACTACTTCTTGAACGTTGTTTTTTTTTAATGAAAATCTGAAAATATTTGAGGTGAGATGAGACGGAGGCTATGCTGTACCATAAACATGCTTCGCACTTCCTATCTCTGCCTCGCAGTGTGCACGCTGTGGAGTCGGACACAAGTGGCTTTAGATCCCGGATGGCTGCGACACCAGCAGCCTCTGTTTGACATGGATTTTCAAGAAGAAAAAAAAGGCTGCAAAAAAGCCAGTTCGTGACTTAGCACCAAGAGGAGATCTAACATATTTCCTACAGCAAGTTAATCTGAGTCCTCTTTCCTTGCAGCACACGTTGCCGCCAGGAGGAGAACAATCCACAGGTGCAGCTTCTGTGGGCTTAGAACTGGCGACCTGATACGTCACATGGGAACCCACACACGGCCCTTCCCCTGCGACCATTGCGACAAGCGCTTCCCAACCAAATCCACGCTGGCCTTGCACATGCTCTTCCACACGGACGAGCGGCCCTACCAATGCACATACTGCGGGCGTGGGTTCAACCACCCAGGCACGCTGGTGACACACGAACGCACGCACACGCGCGAACAGTGTTACACGTGCCACATCTGTGGGAAGAAGTCGGTCCAGCGGCCAACTCACAAGAGACACATGCTCACGCACGAGGGTGAAAAGCAATACTTGTGCACGGAGTGTGGGAAGGTATTTGCGAACAGCGGAGAACTAAACCGGCACACAAGATTCCACACTGGTGAAAGGCCTAACCCTTGCAAGCTGTGTGGGAAGAGGTTCACTGCCGTAGGCACACTTACTGTTCACATGAGGACTCACACCGGGGAAAAACCTTACAGTTGCATTCACTGTCCCAAAGCCTTCGCCACCAGTAATGCACGCAAGTTACACATGTACATTCACTTCGACAAAAAGCCTTTTGAGTGTTCTAAATGTGGCAAGGGTTTTGCACAAGGATACCTAAGGAAAATGCACATTAAGAGTGGCAAATGTAAAAAGTACTAGTAGTATAATACTACTAATGCTGCTACTGATAATCTACCCATACATTAATAAAATCTCTGTGCTGAGCATAATGTGTGCAACCACCAATTGACCGACCAACGGTATCTTCAGAACTTCAAAACCAATTTTGTCTGCAACTGTCTGAAGGGGCGTAATGTTATGATTTTGACCGGCCGGTTGAGAGGAGAGTTCGTTACTAAATAAAGAAACCAGTGCTTCTTTCACCTGACAAATATCACTATGTGATCTTTTTTTTTTAGATGTTCCCTTTACCATTAGCATACATTTGCCACAGTTTGTATACGTTATATGCCAAATACATTATTTTGCAGCTAATTTATTTTGATACATTGTGGCACAGCTACATTACCAGTCTCGCGTTGATCCCGCCTCTAGCGGTCTCATGCGGCTGCATATCGCTCCGATCAGCATTTGATCGTAGTGCATCTGACTCCGCCCAGCTAGCGGAGTCATGTTGCCTTTACATCAGTGGTTCCCAAATATTTTAGCTCAAGACCCGAAGAGAAATTTCGACGTTTGCCCAGTACCCAAACTAGTTAATATAGCAGATCTACAAGGTCACACATCGCTTTTATCGCCATGTTGCAAACTTGTAGATCTGCAATTTTCACTACTTCTTGAACGTTTTTTATTCATGGAAATCTGAAAATATTTGAGGTGAGATGAGACATTGGCTATGCTGTACCATAAACAAGCTTCACACTTCCTATCTCTGCCTCGCAGTGTGCACGCTGTGGAGTCGGACACAAGTGGTTTTACATCCCGGATGGCTGCGACACCAGCAGCCTCTGTTTGACATGGATTTCAAGAAGAAGAAAAAAAGGCTGCAAAAACCAGTTCATGACTTAGCACCAAGAGGAGATCTAACATATTTCCTACAGCAAGTTAATCTGAGTCCTTTTTCCTTGCAGTTACTGCCGGGAGGAAACGAATCCGCACGTGCAGCTTCTGTGGGATTACAACTGGAGACCTGATGCGTCACATGGGAACCCACACACGGCCCTTCCCCTGCGACCATTGCGACAAGCGCTTCCCAACCAAACCCACGCTGGTCCAGCACATGCTCTCTCACACGGGCGAGCGGCCCCACAAATGCACATACTGCGGGCGTGGGTTCAACCACGCAGGCACGCTGGTGACACACGAACGCACGCACACGCGCGAACAGTGTTACACGTGCCACATCTGTGGGAAGAAGTCGGTCCAGCGGCCAACTCACAAGAGACACATGCTCACGCACGAGGGTGAAAAGCAATACTTGTGCACGGAGTGTGGGAAGCTATTTGCGAACAGTGGAGAACTAAAGCGGCACACAATATTCCACACTGGTGAACGGCCGTACACATGCAAGCTGTGTGGGAAGAGGTTCACTGCCGTAGGCACACTTACTGTTCACATGAGGACTCACACCGGGGAAAAACCTTACAGTTGCATTCACTGTCCCAAAGCCTTCACCACCAGTAATGCACGAAAGTTACACATGTACATTCACTTCGACAAAAAGCCTTTTGAGTGTTCTAAATGTGGCAAGGGTTTTGCACAAGGATACCTAAGGAAAATGCACATTAAGAGTGGCAAATGTAAAAAGTAGTGATCCACCGAATATTCGGCCGCAGAAAATATTCGGCAGAAAATGGCTGAAAATGCATTTTCGGCCTATTCGGTTTCAGCCCCAATAGGCAGAAAATATATCACCGAATAGTGTATGCAATTAATGCATTCAAAAGAGCTGAATAAATGTTTTATGGACCCATAATAGTGATTATTATTTAAGTTACATTTTGCCATAACCATTTCTTTTTCCATAAATCAGGTAGCTTTAAGGTACGGCCATGACAGCAATGGTAGGAAAAAAGATATATAATTTTAATCCTATTCGGATATTCGGTTTTCGGCCAACTGTTTCCTATATTCGGTTTCGGCCAAGAATTTCCCTTTCGGTGCATCCCTAGTAAAAAGTACTAGTAGTATAATACTAATGCTGCTACTGATAATCTACCCATACATTAACAAAATCTCTGTGCTAAGCATAATGTGTGCAACCACTAATTGACCGACCAACGGTATCTTCAGACCTTAGAAACCAATTTTGTCTGCAACTGTCTGAAGGTGCGCCGATCTATGTTCACGGCCAAAGTTGCTGAAACGGAAACCTTTACAACACGGCTGGGGGTGCTCCCAGGTCCCCACCTAAACCGGTTTAACGTGAATGGACTAGTCTGCATCGTCAAGGGTGCCGTGAATTTACCAAGGGTGTTCTGGCACCAGAGCAACCCCTAACTCTGTGCCTCTGTTTGTCTGTCTGTGGATCTGTGGAGTGTGCAGTGTGCACCAATTCTTTGTGTGTTTAGGAGTTGGTGTAAGATTCAAAAGGGTAATTCATTGTTGCAGGACTAATGATCAGGACCTTGCACATCTGGACAGTTAAAATAAAATAGAGATAAAATCGTAGTGTCTGGGTGTGTGAAACTTGTAGCTGTGGTTAGTTTGCTTTCTTCTTTTTTTGTCAGGTTAAACCTGACATGAATTAGTCAAATGTAATGACGACTGGCTCCTAGTCGGGATCTAGTCCTTATTGGCTGCCACACATGCTGCTGTCATGTATTGGTTACTCGGGTCATATGACCAGGAAACCGGTAACAGAAATCTTTAGAGACACCCACTGATATGTGACGTAATGTTATGATTTTGACCGGCCGGTTGAGAGGAGAGTTTGTTACTAAATAAAGAAACCAGTGCTTCTTTCACCTGACAAATATCACTATGTGATCTTTTTCTTTTTTAGATGTTCCCTTTACCATTAGCATACATTTGCCACAGTTTGTATACGTTATATATATATATATGCCAAATACATTATTTTGCAGCTAATATATTTTGATACATTGTGGATTTTTATTTGTATTCCAATTTATTTATTTTTTCTTACAATTACAATGATGCAAATAAATAACATGCAAAATCATGTTGGTGCAAAGTATTTGTGATCACGTCTGGCAATTTGTGTTTAGTGCTGCTGTGAATGCCAAGGAAAACTGGAGATATTTCACTAAATACCCATTTCTATCAAAACACACGCGCACACACTGCTGCATTTTGAGCAAACATGCAGCACTATACCATGTGGTCTGGGTGAATGTAATGCACAGTCTATGTGAAGTGCCTTGGATAAATGCGCCATATAAATGCACCTTTTACTGCAAGTACCACCTCCTTTGCATTTACGAAAGGGACCCCGCCATCCCAGCTTGCAGGGCTTGGTTTGGTTTGTTGAGTCCTTTACATTAACCTGACTCTGCCAGATTGCGGCAGTATTGAGTTCACAAGTTTCCTCCTACCTCAATCTGGTCTCTCAAGCAGAAATGATGAACCGGAAGCAGCAGGACAAAAATCTGATATATCCATAATAATTTCGAGTTGTAGTCCTGTTAGGTTGTGTTTACATTTGCTCTGTGGCACAGCTACAATACCAGTCTCACGTTGATCCCGCCTCTAGCGGTCTCATGCGGCTGCATATCGCTCCGATCAGCATTTGATCGTAGTGCATCTGACTCCGCCCAGCTAGCGGAGTCATGTTGCCTTTACATCAGTGGTTCCCAAATATTTTAGCTCAAGACCCGAAGAGAAATGTTGACGTTTGCCCAGTACCCAAACTAGTTAATATAGCAGATCTACAAGGTCACACATCGCTTTTATCGCCATGTTGCAAACTTGTAGATCTGCAATTTTCACTACTTCTTGAACGTTGTTTTTATTTATGGAAATCTGAAAATATTTGAGGTGAGATGAGACATTCGCTATGCTGTACCATAAACAAGCTTCGCACTTCCTATCTCTGCCTCGCAGCCTGCATGCTGTGGAGTCGGACATAAGTGGTTTAACATCACGGATGTACCAGCAGCCTCTGTTTGACATGGTTTTCAAGAAGTAAAAAAAAGGCTGCAAAAAAAGCCAGTTCATGACTTAGCACCAAGAGGAGATCTAACATATTTCCTACAGCAAGTTAATCTGAGTCCTTTTTCCTTGCAGTTACTGCCGGGAGGAAACTAATCCGCACATGCAGCTTCTGTGGGCTTAGAACTGGCGACCTGATACGTCACATGGGAACCCACACACGGCCCTTCCCCTGCGACCATTGCGACAAGCGCTTCCCAAACAAATCCAACCTGGTCCGGCACATGCTCTCTCACACGGACGAGCGGCCCCACAAATGCACATACTGCGGGCGTGGGTTCAACCACCCAGGCACGCTGGTGACACACGAACGCACGCACACGCGCGAACAGTGTTACACGTGCCACATCTGTGGGAAGATGTCGGTCCAGCGGCCAACTCACAAGAGACACATGCTCACGCACGAGGGTGAAAAGCAATACTTGTGCACGGAGTGTGGGAAGCTATTTGCGAACAGTGGAGAACTAAAGCGGCACACAATATTCCACACTGGTGAACGGCCGTACACATGCAAGCTGTGTGGGAAGAGGTTCACTGCCGTAGGCACACTTACTGTTCACATGAGGACTCACACCGGGGAAAAACCTTACAGTTGCATTCACTGTCCCAAAGCCTTCGCCACCAGTAATGCACGCAAGCGACACATGTACATTCACTTTGGCAAAAAGCCTTTTGAGTGTTCTAAATGTGGCAAGGGTTTTGCACGAGGATACCTAAGGAAAATGCACATTAAGAGTGGCAAATGTAAAAAGTAGTGATGCACCGAATATTCGGCCGCAGAAAATAATCGGCAGAAAATGGCTGAAAATGCATTTTCGGCCTATTCGGTTTCAGCCCCAATAGGCAGAAAATATATCACCGAATAGTGTATGCAATTAATGCATTCAAAAGAGCTGAATAAATGTTTTATGGACCCATAATAGTGATTATTATTTAAGTTACATTTTGCCATAACCATTTCTTTTGCCATAAATCAGGTAGCTTTAAGGTACGGCCATGACAGCAATGGTAGGAAAAAAGATATATAATATTAATCCTATTCGGATATTCGGTTTTCGGCCAACTGTTTACTATATTCGGTTTCGGCCAAGAATTGCCCTTTCGGTGCATCCCTAGTAAAAAGTCCTAGTAGTATAATACTAATGCTGCTACTGATAATCTACCCATACATTAACAACATCTCTGTGCTGAGCATAATGTGTGCAACCACCAATTGACCGACCAACGGTATCTTCAGACCTTCAAAACCAATTTTGTCTGCAACTGTCTGAAGGTGCGCCGATCTATGGTCACGGCCAAAGTTGCTGAAACGGAAACCTTTACAACACGGCTGGGGGTGCTCCCAGGTCCCCACCTAAACCGGTTTAACGTGAATGGACTAGTCTGCATCGTCAAGGGTGCCGTGAATTTACCAAGGGTGTTCTGGCACCAGAGCAACCCCTTAGGGCCGATTCATACTCCTATTTTAGAGCCGAATAAAAGTCGGTTCGGCTCTGTAGAGCCTACAATTTGACGTCATTTGAGGTTCGGGGGGGCGGGTACCATCCTAAAGTCGGCTCTTCGGTGCTACTGAAAATTTCTGACGAGCCGAAATCATCTCGGCACTACAGCGCCGAAACAGCGGTAAAATAGGAGTATGAATCGGCCCTAACTCGGTGCCTCTGTTTGTCTGTCTGTGGATCTGTGGAGTGTGCAGCAGTGTGCACCAATTCTTTGTGTGTTTAGGAGTTGGTGTAAGATTCAAAAGGGTAATTCATTGTTGCAGGACTAATGATCAGGACCTTGCACATTTGTGCACATCTGGACAGTTAAATTAAAATAGAGATAAAATCGTAGTGTCTGGGTGTGTGAAACTTGTAGCTGTGGTTAGTTTGCTTTCTTCTTTTTTTGTCAGGTTAAACCTGACATGAATTAATCAAATGTAATGACGACTGGCTCCTAGTCGGGATCTAGTCCTTATTGGATGCCACACATGCTGCTGTCATGTATTGGTTACTCGGGTCATATGACCAGGAAACCGGTAACAGAAATCTTTAGAGACACCCACTGATATGTGACGTAATGTTATGATTTTGACCGGCCGGTTGAGAGGAGAGTTTGTTACTAAATAAAGAAACCAGTGCTTCTTTCACCTGACAAATATCACTATGTGATCTTTTTCTTTTTTAGATGTTTACCATTAGCATACATTTGCCACAGTTTGTATACGTTATATATATATATGCCAAATACATTATTTATTTATTTTGCAGCTAATATATTTTGATACATTGTGGATTTTTGTTTGTATTCCAATTTATTTATTTTTTCTTACAATTACAATGATGCAAATAAATAACATGCAAAATCATGTTGGTGCAAAGTATTTGTGATCACGTCTGGCAATTTGTGTTTAGTGCTGCTGTGAATGCCAAGGAAAATTGGAGATATTTCACTAAATACCCATTTTTATTAAAACACACACGCGCACACACGGCTGCATTTTGAGCAAACATGCAGCACTATACCATGTGGTCTGGGTGAATGTAATGCACAATCTATGTGAAGTGCCTTGGATAAATGCGCCATATAAATGCACCTTTTACTGCAAGTACCACCTCCTTTGCATTTACGAAAGGGACCCCGCCATCCCAGCTTGCAGGGCTTGGTTTGGTTTGTTGAGTCCTTTACATTAACCTGACTGCCAGATTGCGGCAGTATTGAGTTCACAAGTTTCCTCCTACCTCAATCTGGTCTCTCAAGCAGAAACGATGAACCGGAAGCAGCAGGACAAAAATCTGATATATCCATAATAATTTCGAGTTGTAGTCCTGTTGTGTTTACATTTTGCTCTGTGGCACAGCTATTGATTGATTGATTGAAATATTTATTAACAGTTTGTAGAATTTACAGTACATTTTAAGCACAAAGCTTTTAAGCTACAGTACCAGTCTCGCGTTGATCCCGCCTCTAGCGGTCTCATGCGGCCGCATATCGCTCGGATCAGCATTTGATCGGAGTGCATCTGACTCCGCCCAGCTAGCGGAGTCATGTTACCTTTACATCAGTGGTTCCCAAATCTTTTAGCTAAAGACCCCGAAGAGAAATTTCGACGTTTTCCCAGGACCCAAACTAGTTAAAATAGCAGATCTACAAGGTCACACATCGCTTTTATGGCCACGTTGCGAACTTGTAGATCTGCAATTTTCACTACTTCTTGAACGTTGTTTTTATTTATGGAAATCTGAAAATATTTGAGGTGAGATAAGACATTGGCTTTGCAGTACCATAAACAAGCTTCGCACTTCCTATCTCTGCCTCGCAGCCTGCATGCTGTGGAGTCGGACACAAGTCATTTTACATCACGGATGTACCAGCAGCCTCTGTTTGACATGGTTTTCAAGAAGAAGAAAAAAGGCTGCAAAAAAGCCAGTTCATGACTTAGCACCAAGAGGAGATCTAACATATTTCCTACAGCAAGTTAATCTGTGTCCTTTTTTCCTTGCAGCACACGTTACCGCCGGGGGGAGACGAGTCCGAATCCACAGGTGCAGCTTATGTGGGTTTAGAACTGCCGACATGATACGTCACATGGGAACCCACACACGGCCCTTCCCCTGCGACCATTGCGACAAGCGCTTCCCAAACAAATCCAACCTGGCCTTGCACATGCTCTTCCACACGGACGAGCGGCCCTACAAATGCACATACTGCGGGCGTGGGTTCAACAACTCAGGCACGCTGGTGACACACAAACGCACGCACACGCGCGAACAGTGTTACACGTGCCACATCTGTGGGAAGACGTCGGTCCAGAGTCACACTCACAAGAGACACATGCTCACGCACGAGGGTGAAAAGCAATACTTGTGCACGGAGTGTGGGAAGGTATATGCGAACAGTGGAGAACTAAACCGGCACACAAGATACCACACTGGTGAAAGGCCTTACCCTTGCAAGGTGTGTGGGAAGAGGTTCAGTGTCACAAGCTCACTTACTGTTCACATGAGGAGTCACACCGGGGAAAAACCTTACAGTTGCATTCACTGTCCCAAAGCCTTCGCCACCAGTAATGCACGCAAGCGACACATGTACATTCACTTTGGCAAAAAGCCTTTTGAGTGTTCTAAATGTGGCAAGGGTTTTGCAGAAGGATACCTAAGGAAAATGCACATTAAGAGTGGCAAATGTAAAAAGTAGTGATGCACCGAATATTCAGCCGCAGAAAATGGCTGAAAATGCATTTTCTGCCTATTCGGTTTCGGCCCCAATAGGCAGAAAATATATCACCGAATAGTGTATGCAATTAATGCATTCAAAAGAGCTGAATAAATGTTGTATGGTAATGGACCCATAATAGTGATTATTATTTAAGTTACATTTTGCCATAACCATTTCTTTTGCCATAAATCAGGTAGCTTTAAGCCTTAAGAGTGGCATATGTAAAAAGTAGTAGTATAAACTACTGCTACTAATAATCTAAACCTAAATTAACATTCTCTGTCGATTATAATTCAGACACTGTAGGCCTACGACCAATTGACCTTCTGCACACCGCTGCCATCTTGCCAGCAAGGTAGTAACTACTGTAGGTGCAATTTCCCTTTGAGAGCCCATTCATCCAAACCGAAAAGTCCCATCTGATTGTATTAAACAACGTCAAACTCACCAACATTGCATCTGTACGAAAAGCTTGAATTATACTCTATCTGCAAAGTGTTTGTTTCATAAACATCTACCGTAGACATGTTATAGACATGTATATTTCGTGCTTGGACACATGTTCATGCTTGGACACAGGGACACACACACATAGCTGTATATAGGAGTGGTTGCACCACTCAAAAAAATAAATCCACCTAATGAACTGCCCACAGCCCTCCTATGAGATAGAGTAGAAATAAATTGTGGCAATTTATCATCAACATTAGTGAGGACCAATTATATGAAGATAGGTTGAAAAGTGGTGACGTGGTCCTTTAAATATATACATTATACTTGGTACAGTACATTCTGGATTTTTGAGTGGTGCAATGTGTGTGTGTGTGAGCACGAACATTTGTCCGAGCACGGAAATAGCATTATATCCTTTGTTCACCACCAAGTGTCACTGTTGCACAACCTAACATACAGACACACACAGGCCAGGGAGGAGGGCTTGTACAGTACAGTACAGTACAGTACAGTACAGTACAGTACAGTACAGTACAGTACAATACAGCACAAGTACAGTACAGCACCACTCACTTCAGATTAGCCTGGGCACCATTTCATTTCCGTATATGATCCGACAGACAGGAACAACAGGCGTCAACTTTATTGAGGGAAAAGGAAGGTTCCTTCCTTTTTTCTCAATAAAAGCTACAGGCTACGAGAGCTTTTATTGAGGGAAAAGGAAGGAACCTCATATCATCCGCTCCCGCCCGGATCATACAGACTTTTGAAACAGAGACCAGGCTTTCCTCCGACGTAGTGGAAAGCCTGGTGAGGTGAGGTTACTTCAGATGAGTCTGATGTTTTCATGTTGTATTATTTTTGTTCTTTCTTATAACTTTACAGTGATGCAAAATCATGTTCCTGACATGATGCAATGTAATTGTATAATCACGTATGGCACATCACATTTAATTAAAATACATTTGAATGAATGTGTTTAGTGCTGCTGTGATTGGCATTCTGTCCCATAGTTTCATTTTCTGTCAACATGTCACCTACACACGTGCATGCACGCATGCACGCACACACACACACACACACACACACACACACACACACACACACACACACACACCCCTGCAATGGATGAAGAGTTGAACAAACCATATAAGTGTATTACATCACTTGTTGGCATGCTGCGTCAGAACCAAAGGGCAAACCCATTTTCTTGTTCCTATAATGGCCCAGCAAAAGTCACAATTTCACCATGTACCGTTTGCAAATGCATTATACCGGTAATCTCCATGTATCTTAATGAGGTTTGGGGCAAACTTTACACTTGATTGTATTACCATAGTAAACATTTTCATAAACACTATTTTCAATCACTAGTTTCTTTTTAATATTCGTTAAGTAAATTATGGTCCCATTCATTTTAAAATTGATAATGTACTGTAGGTGTAGGCCCTACACCTACATTATCAATTTAAAAATTAAGGGGACCTAAGGGGCCCTACACTGTAGGGTATGTTTCTATATGGTTTCTAATGGTTCTACCAAGTGAAGACCCGCCCCCGCTGGGGTGGCAGCCATAGGCGATTTTTGCCTCTGCTAGCAAAGAAAATATACCGGTATGAAAGAAGATATATTTTGCTAATTAGTTTTTTTTAGGGGTACCGAACACATTTTTGAGCGATTGGGCGACAGAACATGGATTATACAGGTTGTATAATAATAGTCTAGAATAACTTGTGTACACATCTGTGAGAACTCTAAGTAAGATCTGTGCCCGTCGGCCACCAGCATACATGGGAACGATGCAAGTTGCGAACCTTGTATGCAATACCCGTTGTCATAGCACCCGTTTGAACAATCTGTGTCCCTTTTGTGCCCAGCCCCATATGGAGATCTCGCTATCTGTTTGTCTGCCTGTGTCTGATAGTGCAAACTGACTGTGAAAAGTGGACTGCAGGTTAAGCAATCAAATGGCAGGTGGTGTGGGGTTGCAATGGCAATCAATTGGCTGAGGCAGAACCTGGGAATTGTGCAGGTGAGGGGACTTATTAGGTACTCTGGTAGAGACTGACCAGAGCTTTTTGTGCCAATAGACCATATTCGCACGGCACGACAAGTCGTATGTTGGCATGTTGCATTGAAAAAGCTGGGTTGCATCCGTAGACATAGAAAAGCTCTGGGGTCAATGTTCTCAAGAGTGGGCAAGCCCACGAGTGTCAACAACAGAGTGTGGAGGGGTGTTGTCCAGGGGTTTTCTTTTTTTTTTACTGCTAGGTGTGTTTTTTTTTGTCTTTTTCTTTTTGTATGCTTTATTTAAAATCATTAAAAAACTGATGACAAAAAAAAAAAGTGTGGGCAAGCTTGCTAAAACAATATGGCACAGCCTCCCCCTGCGGCTGTTGGAGACATATACATCAAGCAGTGTTCATGCTTTAAAAAAGACGCTGAACAAACACCACCTCAGTAGTCAGTATGTGACTCTTATCCCACACCCCGACTTTTATTCATCCAACCTTCACTTTTTATTTACCCCAGACTGAGTAGCTGCAGATCATTTATAGGCTCATTGAATATGTTTTTCCTCAAAGCCTGTATCTGTTTAAGCTTGAACAAAAAAAAAAGCTTCCATGATGTTGCTTCACAGGATCTTCCTTGTGCGTCACAGAGCGGATGTTCGGCTCTGACAAGAAGCGCTGTGGCCAGTATCAATTGTCAGCATGGTGTAGCATGCCTTTGGCACTTCCGGCGCACTTCCGCCCCATAGTGTAAATTGTGCGCTAAACACATACATGTAGCTCCAGCGGCAAATGAGGCATCTATTTTAATATCTATTATTTTAAAAGGGGCGACTGTGGCTCAAGACGTAGAGCAGGTCGTCCAATGATGCATGGGTCGGCGGTTCAAATCCCGGCTCCTCCTGTCTACATGTCGAAGTGTCCTTGGGCAAGACACTGAACCCCAAATTTCTCCCGATGTGCTGGTTGGTTGGTACCTTGCATGGCTTCCGCCGCAATCAGTGTATAAATGTGTGTGTGAATGGGTGAATGTAATGCACAATCTATGTAAAGCGCCTTGGATAAAGGCGCTATATAAATGCACCATTTACCATTTAATATCCATGGTTGCAAATTTGCAACGGTGTGGCATTTCATTAATTTGATGGCAAGATGGCCGTCGGTTGCATTTTGGACTGGATAAAGAAAGATGGCGGATTTGAAATAGCTACAAAATAGGCTTCATTTACTGTCTGTAGAAACCAATGGTGTGACTTTGTCCATTTCTTTTTTACATTGTCTTTCAGGCATTGGTCTCTACACACCACCGGGTCTGCACACATGCTCTCTGTGTTCGTTCTCTCACAGCCAAGAAGACTGTCTGAAACACATCAGACAGGAGCACATCACCGGAGAGCCCAGCACTGCAGCCGACTCAGCACCCAAACACGACGATCTCCTATATTCCCACATCACATCCCCGAAGAGACCACAGTCCTTCCCCTGCGACCATTGTGACAAGAGCTACAAAAGCAAAGATAATCTGGTTAACCACCTGCGCTTGCACACGGGCGAGCGGCCCTTCCTGTGCACATTCTGTGGGCGTGCGTTCCGCTCCATGAAAACGCTGAAGGTACACGTGCACATACACACGGGTGAACCGTGTTACACGTGTTACATCTGTGGGAAGACGTCGATCCAGAATAACACTCACCAGAGACACATGCGCATGCACAAGGGAGAAAAGAACTACTTATGCACAGTGTGTGGGAAGGCATTATTTACGTCTGGAGAGCTGACGCTGCACACGAGAACCCACACTGGTGAAAGGCCATACAAATGCAAGGTGTGTGGGAAGGGCTTCATTGCCAGTTGTTACCTTACTGTTCACATGAGGAGTCACACTGGGGAAAAACCTTACAGTTGCACGCTCTGTTCCAAAGCCTTCTCCTGTGCAAGCCAACTGAAAAGACACATGTTCATTCACTTTGACAAAAAACCTTTTGAATGTTTTAAATGTGGCAAGGGGTTCGCGCAAGCATACCCATTGAAATTGCACATTCGGATAGGCAAATGTAAAAATTAGTATAGCCTACTTGCTACTACTACTACTACTACTACTATAAAGAAAGTTGGTCACTGTTCTGCAGCAGTTTGAAAGACATTAACACCCTTAGTACTGAAGGTGTACATACGGTATGTGTGGGGAGTCGTGACTTTCTTCACCTTATTGGTCGCTGAAGCGACACCTCCGTAATATCTTACGGGGTAAAGTTTGGCACCTATACTGTAACCACTCCTACACACTTTCACTTAGAAACTCCATTCAAACTTTGACATGTTCAGCTTACTGTGGAATCCTGGGGGTGTGCATGAATATTTGAAATGTTTTGTTGTTCTTTTGATACTTGACTTTAAGTGATAAAACTTTGGACCCTCCCTATTCCTTCATACTTGCACAGAATTTGCAGCAGCGCTGTCGCTAAGTACTGCAAGTGTATGCAAGTAGGGCAGAACGCGGGGGGGGGGCAACAAAAAGTGCCAAGCCGACCTTCATAATAACAATTTTCTCCACGACTCCGCAACATAATACTGCATTGCACACCCATGTGTACGTCCTCGTAAACGACGAAAGTAGCCGATCTGCATGAGAACGCAGCGCTCTCCTCGGGAGGGGAGGCAGCACACATAATATGCGAGTAGGGCAACCAAATCGTCAGCGACGTCCCTGATTTGCAGTTTTGGAAATATATAACTTCAAGCACTCGTGCCCCAATGCATTGTCAATGGTCATAGCCAAAGCGTAGCAACAGCAAAGAACACAAGTCTATATCTTTTACAATGCTCTTGTAAGCCAGATTGTGGAGGCCAGGGAGCCAGATTTGGCACAAATGACCAAACATTTGTGTTTGATTGCTGGTGTTGATACGTGTGAATGAGGCCTGAGTCGCTCTGCCAGCCAATCAGGCTGGGCCAGCTCCGTTTTGAGAAGCAGCCATATTGCTTTTAGTCTAGTGCAGACAAGAAATCAAACTGGCAATGTATTTATTTAACAACGGAATGCAAAAGTGCACTACTAAACACATGTAATGAACACAGAATGCTGTGTTGGCCATGTTTGAGTAAGAAACTGGTCACGGAACGTACATTTATGTAGATTCTAAACGGATTTCAAATTTGCTTTCAGTTTGCATATCCTCTCTAGAGCGGATACGGAAATAGCCTGTATTCAAGCGTGGAAATCACTGGATACAGTAGGCGGGGCTAGTCTGTGACAGTCAGTTTAGTCAGCATAATGTTTTTTATTTTGTATTTCATTACATCCAGAATTATTAAGTTGTTATTAGCTTTTGGTATTGTGTTGTATTAGCAGTCTCTGCAAAACATGGCATAAACATTTCAATAATGTCATTATAAGTGACAAATAAATCCCACTTTGAATTGGACACATTCATTGAGAAAACAGGCCTGAAAGGTTATCTTCTGTGGACTCTTAACATTACATCTCCTAGCTACATGTATAAGCATTTATTTCAAATTTAGATGATTGATTAGATTTTTGATTTGATTTCAGCTCAAGTCATTTTGGATTTAAAAAAACTGTTTTTCTCCTCTGGTGAAAAGCTGGAGGTTGCACAATGACAGGCTCTCAGTCAAATCTGGTCACAAAACATCAAAAGAAAACATATCATAAATAACATAAATATCTGGTTCATGTTTTTTAAGAAAATAAATACTCAACCTTTTTACTTTCAAGGACCCTTACTTTGATAGGCATTAGACCATGGACCCCCATACATTTTAAATCTCTTGACCCATACTTTTCCATACTGTACACGTTTTCCCCCTTTTTTTATATATATATATTTTTATCCCACGATTTTGTAACCCATTTTTCACCCCTGTGTCAATTATCTAATGTGATCCTGGGCTCTACACACCCTCCGCCAACCTAGTCCCCATATATGGGGGACATGGGGAGAGCAATGTTTTCCCCCTTTTTGAGTGGTGCTGACGTCACTCGCTCGTCTCAAAGTACATGAACCCATGGATTTGCGCCCTCTACCGATATTGACCCCCAAACAGTAACTGTCATTTCTCGACAGTTTCGGACGCGGGCGGATGCTAACTTGCATATATTGGGCAATTTTCATAATTAGAATAATATTTTCATCATGCTTTAAGTAGCATGTGACGGGTCAAACTAGGGGTTTTTCATGATTCTGAATCCATTGCAAGCATTAGTTTTGCACGAAAAACACTCATTGGGCTAAATGAATGCCTGCAATGGATTCAGAATCATGAAAACCCCCTAGTTTGACCCACATGCTACTTAAAGCATGATGACATTTTGAAAATGTTGCCTTAAATTGCTTGTTAATGGTACCCCAGCTAATTATGAAAATTGCCCAACATATGCAATAGCATCCGGCAGTTTCTAAATGCTGGGGACCCACACTCAACATTTATAACATAAAACTGTTGGTAATTAACTAGTGATAATAATCCCCCAAACAATACTGTACATTGTACAACAAGGTCAAAAGTGTATATTTGAGTGTATTAATCAAAATTGTTCTGAGGTCAAAGTAGGCTACAATATAAGTGTATTTTCCAAAATAGAGGTATACTGTTAAAAAATAAAACACATTTGGAAAATAATAAGGCTACCAGAAAATGCTAAAAATAAATAAAAAAATAGATAAATAGTAGACTAGGCTACTGTAAAATAGATCAAAATGACTGAGTAGCCTGCTGTAAAATAGTTCGCCTTTTGTATTCTTTTTTTTGCCCTTGAGCTTGCCGTCGACAGATCATCACATGCGGCTCCGTCTTTTGAGCTAATTTAGAACTTCCTGTCTGAGAGCTAGCTAATTTAAGACATCCGGTTGCCTTCAGAATAAAATAAGGTTATTTAATTAATAATTATTACATTACATTATTAGTATTATTATTACATTACAGTTATTGTAAAGACACACATTATGTTTCTGTGTAAAAAATAAGTAATTAAATAACATCAAAAAGTTATCTAAATGGATAAATGCTATTCACTGGAGTGAATATTCTATTATATTCTAAAAACGACTTATAAATCCTAAAGCCTTGTCTATACTTCACTGTGCAACGGTCCTATGCTGGACAATAGCAGATATGCAAACTCACAGCACATCTCATTCAAGACACTGAACTTGCAGATCTGCCATTTTTGAACACACTATAAAGTTAACCATTTATCATGCTGCTCTACGTGGCACTGCATTCTGTGACATTAAACCAAATGGCATTTTCCACTCTATGACACTACTGTTCTACATTTTTGTCTAATAAAATAGGCTATTAATTGAATCAATCAAACTGCATTAACTAACAGAGATACTACTAACCAAGCTATCCATGTCAACATGCTCTATAGGAGTCTCAATAACAGGTATAAGTAACGTTTAATGTTTAGTAATTTTAATGTAGCAGAAGAGGCCATTCATTGAACAGAGTTTTGCACAATTTTAACATCCCAGATCGATTGAAATATGAATCTACTGTGCTGTGCTACACCATGATAAGAGTACAATAACATTCCATTGTGAATAAAAACGTATTAACCACAGTGTAATGCTAAAGGTTTCATCACAGGGCTGTCTGCTTCATGTAATATCATTAAAAGTGTTGTTGGTGACAGTTATATGAGTTGGAAGCATTAAGACCCATTTTAACCCTCAATGGCTTCCTTTCTGACAAATAACGTTATTGTAAAAAAAAAAAAAGATTCACGCGTTCATATCGCGGGCGTGGCCTCACACCGGAAGGAAGTGCCGCCGCCCTCAAATACGGAAGAGACGCGTGGAGGTAGGTTTGGTCAGTGTTTGTTTGGAAGTGCCACGTCACCATCGGTCTTCGGAGCAAGTAAGTGATAAATGTTATTTAATACTTAACGCTGTTGTTGTTTGTGTGTTCAAACGTCTATCACTTGAAGTTACTTGTTATGATGTTTATATATGATGTTTGTACGAAACTGTAAAACAGTGTTTCAGTAGCCGAATGGTTAGTGTTGAAGGTTTATAAACAACTATGCCCGGCCTCAATGTTTACTAACCGTCGACAGTACCCACTCGACTACCGTAACACGGCTTTAAAGAGTAGTATTTACATATCTAAACACAACAAGTAACTTCAAAAGTGATAACATGTTTGAGCCACGGACCACCATTTCACATTAATAGACTCTCACAATGGTGGTCAGTGGCTCAAATGGGTCTGAGAGACTAGATGGCCTCAAATGTTGGTCCGTGGCTCAAACGCTGAATAAATAATCGACTAGAGGTGAGAAGAGTATTGTCTGGTAGGTAAAAGGACAAACATTCTGTGAAAATTGGCACGAAGCAACAAACATTCTTTGAAATTGGTGGGAAACGATCCCGGGCACTCATGTTAACAAAGCTCAGTCACTAACCACTATCGCTATGCTACAATCAGCATTATAAAATCCAAGGATCAAAAGTAGCAATCTTCTACATTCTCTAATTGTGTAGTTTTTTGGAAATTAAGCAGATGCTTAACAACAATTGAACTATTGAGAGTGTAAAGATCTACTATTGGGGTCAATTTGGTTACCTAAATTAAATTGCTCTGTATTGTGACAGTAATCATTGCTATAGAGTGTGTGTTCAGTAACAGTGTTAAATAGCTCTATAGTGTGACAGTAATCATTGCTATAGTGTGTGTTCAGTAACAGTGTTAAATAGCTCTATAGTGTGACAGTAATCATTGCTATAGTGTGTGTTCAGTAACAGTGTTAAATAGCTCTATAGTGTGACAGTAATCATTGCTATAGTGTGTGTTCAGTAACAGTGTTAAATAGCTCTATAGTGTGACAGTAATCATTGCTATAGTGTGTGTTCAGTAACAGTGTTAAATAGCTCTATATTGTGACAAAATCATTGCTATAGTGTTTGTTCAGTAACAGAGGTCTCCCGGTCTCTCCAGTTTTTTGTTAAACACAGTCCCATAGTAACGGTACCTCTCATTCAGTCCCATTCACTCCCATTCACTTTTATTCACTCCCATTCAGTCACATAGTAACAGTACACCCCATTCAGTCCCATTCACTCATCGTATCAGTCCCATAGTAACAGTACCTCCCATTCACTCCCATTCACTCAAATAGTATCAGTCCCATAGTAACAATACCTCCCATTCACTCCCATCCACTCCCATGCACTCCCATAGTATCAGTCCCATAGTAACAGTACCTCCCTTTCACTCCCATTCACTCCCATAGTATCAGTAACTCCCATTATCTTGCAACACAGCAGCCAAGTATATGCAGAACACATATACACGCATTTGACACAAACAACAAGACAATTTACATACATAAAGACATGAAGACAAGAGCAATATCCACCGCTTAGATTATCCTGTGGCTACTACAACTCCTGATTAAACCCTTTTCTATTTATTAAAGAGCTGGAGAGACAGGAATATTCCTGTTACTGAACACACACTATAGCAATTATTACTGTCACAATAACTTTGTACTTTTGCTACTGATGTTTGTGTGCAACATTTGAGCTGGTGTCAAGTCACCTTAATTCAAGTGATAGATTATATACAGGGGCAATGGGGCATGCCATATGGTCTACCTGCACAGCCTTTGTGATTACTGGTAGATCACGATGTACCTTTTGGGCACCCCTGCAATACAGGATTCCTGTCCAGAATTGTTTTTTATTAAATATAGAGGGTTTAAGTGTAGGGTTTGTCATGTTGGTGTTCTCTATAACTTTTCGTCCTGGGCATGACGTTAAACTGTCCAGTGTAACTCCAAGTTACATGGGGTGGGTATGGTTTGAGAGTTTGTGATGCTCAGTTCTTTTTTTGCGTCTCGGTTCCTCAGGTGGAAGCTGCATAGTTGGGTTTTTGATGGGTTGGGTTTCAAGTGGCTGGTCGTTTGTTTAGATATTGAAAAGGAGGGGGGCGAGCGCGCTACCTTGTGGGAGGCCGTTCTTTTCGGCTTTCCATTTACTCCTCTGGTCATTTAACTGAACATAGAAGCGCCTGTTGTTGAGGAGGCTTTTCCTGACCATTGTGCGGTGTTGGACAGTGTCGTAGGCAGCAGAGAGATCTCTGAATGCTGCTCCAGTTATTTGTTTCCCCTCAAACCCATCCTCAATGTGTTGGGTGAGGTTGAGCTCTGTCCAGCACAGGAGCGGCTGGGACGGAAACCAGCTTGGTCTTTAGTCAGCTTGGTATCTATGAGTGGCAACAAGGCGTTGGAGTAGCAGCTTCTCATATAGCCTTGTAGGTGATGCAGAGGGAAATGGGTCGGTAGCTCTTTGTGGATAATGGGTCTTTGCCAGGTTTAGGGATTGCAACCACTTTGGCCTTTTCCCAGACAGAAGGGATGGTTTTCTGTGCTATGCATGTGTTCAGCATCCCCACAAGCCAGGTCTTTGCGTTGGGTCCCAGGTGCTGTAACATTTCTGCCAGTAGGTCATCAATCCCTGCTGCTTTTCCGGGTTTCAACTTTCCCATTGCAGTTTCAAGTTCTTCTAGGTCGAAGGGTTTGGTTTGAGAGCTGGCTGATTGTGGTTGGTCTGATACCACTGTGCGATGGTATTCTCCTGTGGGTCGGTGGCGGTCTTGGTCACAACTGGTGGCCAACAGTTGTAACCAACACCGCCACCGACCCACATAGAATACCATCGCACAGTGGTATCAGACCAACCACAATCAGCCAGCCCTCAAACCAAACCCTTCGACTTAGAAGAACGTGAAACTGCAATGGGAAAGTTGAAACCCGGAAAAGCAGCAGGGATTGATGGCATACTGGCAGAAATGATACAGCACCTGGGACCTATCGCAAGGACCTGGCTTGTGGGGATGCTGAACACATGCATAGCACAGAAAACCATCCCTTCTGTTTGGAAAAAGGCTGGAGTAGTTGCAATCCCTAAACCTGGCAAAGACCCATTATCCCCGAAGAGCTACCGACCCATTTCCCTCCTCTGCATCACCTACAAGCTCTATGAGAGGTACTACAATTTCTGAACAGACTATATTTACATCAATATGTCTGGGTCCCCACCTACTCACTCAGGGTTGACGTGTCACACCTGCAGTGATGGGAGGGGCACCAAAATGTGGTATTTTGATTGTTTAATGGGGGCACTCCCTTAGTATAAAAGTGTATGTTTTGTGTACACATGACCTGATGAAGATCAAATGGATCGAAACGCTGTCAGTATTTCAACAAAGAACGTCTTTCTTATACCTGTGGTGTGCGGGCTCCATCCAATACCTACACCAGTTGTGATGCAACAGAGTTTGCTGTGACCGTTGTGAATTATGGGTGGTGTGGTTTTTGCCAAGACGGTGGATTGTGGCCCATGCCTTCCTGCTGTTATTTGACATGTTGGTGTTCTCTATATCTTTTCGTCCTGGGCATGACGTTAAACTGTTCCGTTCGAGAGGACCAGCGACCCTCGAATGTAAACGGCCACGAAAGGAAATTATGTGTGTGTGAGGTGTTCTCTATAGGTTGGGTTTCAGGTGGTTGTATTGTAGTAGCTTGACATTTCTTGGAGGGCACTTTCAAGGACAGACTCAATCTTCTGGAAGTCTGCTTGTTGGGTCGTAATGCAGAGGTTGTCGGCGTAGATGAAACGCTGGCATTAGGCATTGGGTAGTGGCTGGTCGTTTGTGTAGATATTGAAAAGGAGGGGGGCGAGCACGCTACCTTGTTGGAGGCCGTTCTTTTGGGCTTTCCATTTACTCCTTTGGTCATTTAACTGGACATAGAAGCGCCTGTTGTTGAGGAGGCTTTTCCTGACCATTGTGAGGTGTTGGACAGTGTCGTAGGCAGCAGAGAGATCTCTGAATGCTGCTCCAGTTATTTGTTTCCCCTCAAACCCATCCTCAATGTGTTGGGTGAGGTTGAGCTCTGTCCAGCACAGGAGCGGCTGGGACGGAAACCAGCTTGGTCTTTAGTCAGCTTGGTATCTATGAGTGGCAACAAGGCGTTGGAGTAGCAGCTTCTCATATAGCCTTGTAGGTGATGCAGAGGGAAATGGGTCGGTAGCTCTTTGTGGATAATGGGTCTTTGCCAGGTTTAGGGATTGCAACCACTTTGGCCTTTTCCCAGACAGAAGGGATAGTTTTCTGTGCTATGCATGTGTTCAGCATCCCCACAAGCCAGGTCTTTGCGTTGGGTCCCAGGTGCTGTAACATTTCTGCCAGTAGGTCATCAATCCCTGCTGCTTTTCCGGGTTTCAACTTTCCCATTGCAGTTTCAAGTTCTTCTAGGTCGAAGGGTTTGGTTTGAGGGCTGGCTGATTGTGGTTGGTCTGATACCACTGTGCGATGGTATTCTCCTGTGGGTCGGTGGCGGTCTTGGTCACAACTGGTGGCCAACAGTTGTAACCAACACCGCCACCGACCCACATAGAATACCATCGCACAGTGGTATCAGACCAACCACAATCAGCCAGCCCTCAAACCAAACCCTTCGACTTAGAAGAACGTGAAACTGCAATGGGAAAGTTGAAACCCGGAAAAGCAGCAGGGATTGATGGCATACTGGCAGAAATGATACAGCACCTGGGACCTATCGCAAGGACCTGGCTTGTGGGGATGCTGAACACATGCATAGCACAGAAAACCATCCCTTCTGTTTGGAAAAAGGCTGGAGTAGTTGCAATCCCTAAACCTGGCAAAGACCCATTATCCCCGAAGAGCTACCGACCCATTTCCCTCCTCTGCATCACGTCTTTCTTATACCTGTGGTGTGCGGGCTCCATCCAATACCTACACCAGTTGTGATGCAACAGAGTTTGCTGTGACCGTTGTGAATTATGGGTGGTGTGGTCTTTGCCAAGACGGTGGATTGTGGCCCATGCCTTCCTGCTGTTATTTGTCATTATGGTGTTCTCTACGTATATCTTTTCGTCCTGGGCATGACGTTAAACTGTTCCGTTCGAGAGGACCGGCGACCCTCGAATGTAAACGGCCACGAAAGGAAACTGTGTGTGTGAGGTGTTCTCTATCATTTCATTCCAGACTTCACTGTCTATCTCCTGTGTTTTCCATTCATCTTGAGCGTTACACAGTCGTCTGATGTGCGGGGGGAGGTGCCGGCTAGCGCATAAAGGCACGGACGGGACAGGTGTTGTCTTGACCCATCCCGTGATGATGCGACAGGTGTCATTTAGGGCTGTGTCGACCAATTTGGTGTGACGTGATCGGCTCCAGCTTGAGCAGGCATACTCTGCTGTAGAGAAACACAGGGCCATGGCAGTTGCACGGATTGTTTGTGGGTCTGCGCCCCACTTGGGAGTTCACTAGTTTTCACAGGATGTTATTGTGGGTGTTGACCGTGGCTTTTGTGTTCTCCAGGTGTTTTTTTTAAGAAGAGTGTCCTGTCCAGTGTAACTCCAAGATACATGGGGTGGGTATGGTTGCAGAGTTTGTGACCATCCCAAGTGACGCTCAGTTCTTTTCTCGCGTCTCGGTTCCTCAGGTGGAAGCTGCATAGTTGGGTTTGTGTGTCTTTCTTTTTCTGTCTTTCTTTCTTAGGACGGAGATCAAGGTAGACGCCATAGGAAGGCTCAACACTAGCCGATGCCCCTAGAGATCCATCCCAAAGCTTCCCTCAGGGAGCACAGCAAGCCAGCTAGCCAGCAAGCCTGCCCAGTCAGCCAACGCGGCCAGTCAGCTCCGCCAGTCAGCCAGTGTAGAAAGTCAGGCTGCCAAGCCAGAGCATATCAGCCCTTGCAGTCAGCCATTGCAGCCATACCAGCCTTGCTCAGTCAGCTCAGCCAGGCCTCTCTTGAGGCCTGGCTCTCTGTCTGCCTGGCCCGGTCTGCCCTGCCCTGCCTTGCAGCAACAGAACCAGCCTTTCTGGAAAGCCAGCCAGCTCAGAATGCGAGCTGAGCAAGCCAGTGCAGCAGCAAGCCCAGACTAGGTTACCGCAGCCTTACTGTGCAGCCACAGCCACTCAGTCTAGACCAGCAGGAGCTGGCCAGGCTCCAACCCTTGCAGCGCAGCCTTAGGCCGGACAGTCCCCCTGCCTGCACTTTGTTGCCTTCCTGGCCTGTCTGCCTGCCTAGGCGCCTCGGTCTTCCTGTCTGTCTGCCTTGGCCTGCCAGTCTGAAACTGGTTTAGACTAACTGCGTGCTTGCCAGCTGCGCTGGCTTGCTGAGCTCGTATTCTGAGCTGGCTGGCTTGCCAGCAAGGCTGGTTCTGTTGCTGCAAGGCAGGGCGGGGCAGACCGGGCCAGGCAGACAGAGAGCCAGGCCTCGAGAGAGGCCTGGCTGAGCTGACTGAGCAAGGCTGGTATGGCTACAATGGTTGACTGCAAGGGCTGATGTGCGCTGGCTTGGCAGCCTGACTTTCTACACTGGCTGACTGGCGGAGCTGGCTGGCTGCGTTGGCTGACTGGGCGGGCTTGCTGGCTAGCTGGCTTGCTGGACTCCCTGAGGGAAGCTTTGGGATGGATCTCTAGGGGCATCGGCTTGTGTTGAGCCTTCCAACGGCGTCTACCTTGATCTTCGTCCTAAGAAAGAAAGACAGAAAAAGAAACACACACACAAACTCAACTATGCAGCTTCCACATGAGGAAGGCAGGCAGGCACGCAGGCAGGCACAAGCTGCCTGCGTGCTTGCTTCGCCCTCCAGTTGCTGCTCCAGTTATTTGTTTTCCCTCAAACCCATCCTCAATGTGTTGGGTGAGGTTGAGCTCTGTCCAGCACAGGACGGGACGGAAACCAGCTTGGTCTTTAGTCAGCTTGGTGTCTATGAGTGGTATGAGGCGTTGGAGTAGCAGCCTCTCTTGTAGGTGATGCAGAGGAGGGAAATGGGTCGGTAGCTCTTTGAGGATGATGGGTCTTTGCCAGGTTTGGGGATTGCAACCACTTTGGCTTTTCTCCAGACAGAAGGGATGGTTTTCTGTGCCATGCATGTGTTCAGCATCCCCACGAGCCAGGTCTTTGCGTTAGGTTCCAGGTGCTGTATAATTTCTGCCAGTATGTCATCAATCCCTGCTGCTTTTCCGGGTTTCAACTTTCCCATTGCAGTTTTGAGTTCTTCTAGGTCGAAGGGTTTGGTTTGAGGGCTGGCTGATTGTGGTTGGTCTGATACCACTGTGCGATGGTATTCTCCTGTGGGTCGTGGCGGTGTTGGTTACGACTGTTGGCCACCAGTTGTGATGCAACAGAGTTCGCTGTGACTGTTGTGAATTATGGGTGGCTCCCTGAGGTCCTTGATCGCCATTGGGTCCAACAGTGGTCATTGAAGCATGCACACATGCACCTACACACACAGGGGCACATGCGTATGCACACCTGGACCTTTAAATGAACAACAACACAAAAACTAAGGCACTGGTGTCGGACTTCTGGTTTACCGGAACGGGGTTCAACTCCCTGCAGTGCCCTGCTCAATGTGTTGTATTTCATTCATTGGTCCATGGTCTCAGGTCATTGAGCGGCGCGCTATAGTGTGCGATTCTTCATCATTGTTGAGGATTTTTTAAAGGTGAAAATCAAGGAAAAGCAAAAGGCTATAGTCCATGGTCACGGACCGCATACTGGTCAAGGTCATTTATACTGGTGAAGATCATTTACTAGTCTTCTAAAGGTCATTTATACTGGTGAAGATCATTTACTAGTCTTCTAAAGGTCATTTATACTGGTCAAGGTCAATTACTAGTCTCATGAAGGTAATTTATACTGGTCACAGTCATATACTGGTCACGGTCATTTCTACTGGTGAAGGTCATTTATACTGGTCAAGGTCATTTGTACTTGTCAAGGTCATTTATACTGGTCAAGGTCATTTACTAGTCTTATTGAAGGTAATTTATACTGCTCAAGGTCATTGATATTGGTCAAGGTCATTAAGTGGCACGCTATAGTGCGCGATTCTTCATCATTGTTGAGGATTTGAAAAAAGGTTAAATTGCAGAAAAGCGAAAGGCTAAAGTCCATGGTCACGGAGGGCATACTATAGTATGTTGTTTTTCTTTTTTTTGGTGGTGTGCGGGCTCCATCCAATAACTACACCAGTTGTGATGCAACAGAGTTTGCTGTGACCGTTGTGAATTATGGGTGGTGTGGTCTTTGCCAAGACGGTGGATTGTGGCCCATGCCTTCCTGCTGTTATTTGTCATTTGTCATTATGGTGTTCTCTATATCTTTTCGTCCTGGGCATGACGTTAAACTGTTCCGTTTGAGAGGACCGGCGACCCTCGAATGTAAACAGCCACGAAAGGAAACTGTGTGTGTGAGGTGTTCTCTATCATTTCATTCCAGACTTCACTGTCTATCTCCTGTGTTTTCCATTCATCTTGAGCGTTACACAGTCGTCTGATGTGCGGGGGGAGGTGCCGGCTAGCGCATAAAGGCATGGACGGGACAGGTGTTTTCTTGACCCATCCCGTGATGATGCGACAGGTGTCATTTAGGGCTGTGTCGACCAATTTGGTGTGACGTGATCGGCTCCAGCTTGAGCAGGAATACTCTGCTGTAGAGAAAGACAGGGCCATGGCAGTTGCACGGATTGTTTGTGGGTCTGCGCCCCACTTGGGAGTTCACTAGTTTTCACAGGATGTTATTGTGGGTGTTGACCGTGGCTTTTGTGTTCTCCAGGTGTTTTTTTGAAGAAGAGTGTCCTGTCCAGTGTAACTCCAAGATACATGGGGTGGGTATGGTTGGAGAGTTTGTGACCATCCCAAGTGACGCTCAGTTCTTTTCTTGCGTCTCGGTTCCTCAGGTGGAAGCTGCATAGTTGGGTTTGTGTGTGTCTTTCTTTTTCTGTCTTTCTTTCTTAGGACGGAGATCAAGGTAGACGCCATAGGAAGGCTCAACACTAGCCGATGCCCCTAGAGATCCATCCCAAAGCTTCCCTCAGGGAGCACAGCAAGCCAGCTAGCCAGCAAGCCTGCCCAGTCAGCCAACGCAGCCAGTCAGCTCCGCCAGTCAGCCAGTGTAGAAAGTCAGGCTGCCAAGCCAGAGCATATCAGCCCTTGCAGTCAGCCATTGCAGCCATACCAGCCTTGCTCAGTCAGCTCAGCCAGGCCTCTCTTGAGGCCTGGCTCTCTGTCTGCCTGGCCCGGTCTGCCCTGCCCTGCCTTGCAGCAACAGAACCAGCCTTTCTGGAAAGCCAGCCAGCTCAGAATGCGAGCTGAGCAAGCCAGTGCAGCAGCAAGCCCAGACTAGGTTACCGCAGCCTTACTGTGCAGCCACAGCCACTCAGTCTAGACCAGCAGGAGCTGGCCAGGCTCCAACCCTTGCAGCGCAGCCTTAGGCCGGACAGTCCCCCTGCCTGCACTTTGTTGCCTTCCTGGCCTGTCTGCCTGCCTAGGCGCCTCGGTCTTCCTGTCTGTCTGCCTTGGCCTGCCAGTCTGAAACTGGTTTAGACTAACTGCGTGCTTGCCAGCTGCGCTGGCTTGCTGAGCTCGTATTCTGAGCTGGCTGGCTTGCCAGCAAGGCTGGTTCTGTTGCTGCAAGGCAGGGCGGGGCAGACCGGGCCAGGCAGACAGAGAGCCAGGCCTCGAGAGAGGCCTGGCTGAGCTGACTGAGCAAGGCTGGTATGGCTACAATGGTTGACTGCAAGGGCTGATGTGCGCTGGCTTGGCAGCCTGACTTTCTACACTGGCTGACTGGCGGAGCTGGCTGGCTGCGTTGGCTGACTGGGCGGGCTTGCTGGCTAGCTGGCTTGCTGGACTCCCTGAGGGAAGCTTTGGGATGGATCTCTAGGGGCATCGGCTTGTGTTGAGCCTTCCAACGGCGTCTACCTTGATCTTCGTCCTAAGAAAGAAAGACAGAAAAAGAAACACACACACAAACTCAACTATGCAGCTTCCACATGAGGAAGGCAGGCAGGCACGCAGGCAGGCACAAGCTGCCTGCGTGCTTGCTTCGCCCTCCAGTTGCTGCTCCAGTTATTTGTTTTCCCTCAAACCCATCCTCAATGTGTTGGGTGAGGTTGAGCTCTGTCCAGCACAGGACGGGACGGAAACCAGCTTGGTCTTTAGTCAGCTTGGTGTCTATGAGTGGTATGAGGCGTTGGAGTAGCAGCCTCTCTTGTAGGTGATGCAGAGGAGGGAAATGGGTCGGTAGCTCTTTGAGGATGATGGGTCTTTGCCAGGTTTGGGGATTGCAACCACTTTGGCTTTTCTCCAGACAGAAGGGATGGTTTTCTGTGCCATGCATGTGTTCAGCATCCCCACGAGCCAGGTCTTTGCGTTAGGTTCCAGGTGCTGTATAATTTCTGCCAGTATGTCATCAATCCCTGCTGCTTTTCCGGGTTTCAACTTTCCCATTGCAGTTTTGAGTTCTTCTAGGTCGAAGGGTTTGGTTTGAGGGCTGGCTGATTGTGGTTGGTCTGATACCACTGTGCGATGGTATTCTCCTGTGGGTCGTGGCGGTGTTGGTTACGACTGTTGGCCACCAGTTGTGATGCAACAGAGTTCGCTGTGACTGTTGTGAATTATGGGTGGCTCCCTGAGGTCCTTGATCGCCATTGGGTCCAACAGTGGTCATTGAAGCGTGCACACACATGCAAATGAAATAAATGAACAACAACACAAAAACTAAGGCACTGGTGTCGGACTTCTGGTTTACCGGAACGGGGTTCAACTCCCTGCAGTGCCCTGCTCAATGTGTTGTATTTCATTCATTGGTCCATGGTCTCAGGTCATTGAGCGGCGCGCTATAGTGTGCGATTCTTCATCATTGTTGAGGATTTTTTTAAGATGAAAATCAAGGAAAAGCAAAAGGCTATAGTCCATGGTCACGGACCGCATACTGGTCAAGGTCATTTATACTGGTGAAGATCATTTACTAGTCTTCTAAAGGTCATTTATACTGGTGAAGATCATTTACTAGTCTTCTAAAGGTCATTTATACTGGTCAAGGTCAATTACTAGTCTCATGAAGGTAATTTATACTGGTCACAGTCATATACTGGTCACGGTCATTTCTACTGGTGAAGGTCATTTCTACTGGTCAAGGTCATTTGTACTTGTCAAGGTCATTTATACTGGTCAAGGTCATTTACTTGTCTTATTGAAGGTAATTTATACTGCTCAAGGTCATTGATATTGGTCAAGGTCATTAAGTGGCACGCTATAGTGCGCGATTCTTCATCATTGTTGAGGATTTGAAAAAAGGTTAAATTGCAGAAAAGCGAAAGGCTAAAGTCCATGGTCACGGAGGGCATACTATAGTATGTTGTTTTTTTTGTTTTTGGTGGTGTGCGGGCTCCATCCAATAACTACACCAGTTGTGATGCAATAGAGTTTGCTGTGACCGTTGTGAATTATGGGTGGTGTGGTCTTTGCCAAGACGGTGGATTGTGGCCCATGCCTTCCTGCTGTTATTTGTCATGTTGGTGTTCTCTATATCTTTTCGTCCTGGGCATGACGTTAAACTGTTCCGTTCGAGAGGACCGGCGACCCTCGAATGTAAACAGGTGTTGGGACAGGGTCAGGTGTTGTCTTGATGCATCCTATGATGATGCCACAGGTGTCATTTAGGGCTGTGTCGACCAATTTGGTGTGACGGGATAGGCTTGTAGGTGATGCAGAGGAGGGAAATGGGTCGGTAGCTCTTTGGGGATAATGGGTCTTTGCCAGGTTTAGGGATTGCAACCACTTTGGCCTTTTTCCAGACAGAAGGGATGGTTTTCTGTGCTATGCATGTGTTCAGCATCCCCACAAGCCAGGTCTTTCCGTTAGGTCCCAGGTGCTGTATCATTTCTGCTAGTAGGTCATCAATCCCTGCTGCTTTTCCGGGTTTCAACTTTCCCATTGCAGTTTCACGTTCTTCTAGGTCGAAGGGTTTGGTTTGTAGGCTGGCTGATTGTGGTTGGTCTGATACCACTGTGCGATGGTATTCTCCTGTGGGTTGGTGGCGGTCTTGGTCACAACTGGTGGCCAACAGTTGTAACCAACACCGCCACCGACCCACATAGAATACCATCGCACAGTGGTATCAGACCAACCATAATCAGCCATCACTCAAACCAAACCCTTCGACCTAGAAGAACTTGAAACTGCAATGGGAAAGTTGAAACCCGGAAAAGCAGCAGGGATTGATGACCTACTGGCAGAAATGATACAGCGCCTGGGACCTAACTCAAGGCCCTGGCTTGTGGGGATGCTGAACACATGCACAGCACAGAAAACCACCCCTTCTGTCTGGAAAAAGGCCAAAGTGGTTGCAATCCCTAAACCTGGCAAAGACCCATTATCCCCGAAGAGCTACCGACCCATTTCCCTCCTCTGCATCACGTCTTTCTTATACCTGTGGTGTGCGGGCTCCATCCAATACCTACACTAGTTGTGATGCAACAGAATTTGCTGTGACCGTTGTGAATTATGGGTGGTGTGGTCTTTGCCAAGACGGTGGATTGTGGCCCATGCCTTCCTGCTGTTATTTGTCATTTGTCATTATGGTGTTCTCTATATCTTTTCGTCCTGGGCATGACGTTAAACTGTTCCGTTTGAGAGGACCGGCGACCCTCGAATGTAAACAGCCACGAAAGGAAACTGTGTGTGTGAGGTGTTCTCTATCATTTCATTCCAGACTTCACTGTCTATCTCCTGTGTTTTCCATTCATCTTGAGCGTTACACAGTCGTCTGATGTGCGGGGGGAGGTGCCGGCTAGCGCATAAGGGCACGGACGGGACAGGTGTTTTCTTGACCCATCCCGTGATGATGCGACAGGTGTCATTTAGGGCTGTGTCGACCAATTTGGTGTGACGTGATCGGCTCCAGCTTGAGCAGGAATACTCTGCTGTAGAGAAAGACAGGGCCATGGCAGTTGCACGGATTGTTTGTGGGTCTGCGCCCCACTTGGGAGTTCACTAGTTTTCACAGGATGTTATTGTGGGTGTTGACCGTGGCTTTTGTGTTCTCCAGGTGTTTTTTTGAAGAAGAGTGTCCTGTCCAGTGTAACTCCAAGATACATGGGGTGGGTATGGTTGGAGAGTTTGTGACCATCCCAAGTGACGCTCAGTTCTTTTCTTGCGTCTCGGTTCCTCAGGTGGAAGCTGCATAGTTGGGTTTGTGTGTGTCTTTCTTTTTCTGTCTTTCTTTCTTAGGACGGAGATCAAGGTAGACGCCATAGGAAGGCTCAACACTAGCCGATGCCCCTAGAGATCCATCCCAAAGCTTCCCTCAGGGAGCACAGCAAGCCAGCTAGCCAGCAAGCCTGCCCAGTCAGCCAACGCAGCCAGTCAGCTCCGCCAGTCAGCCAGTGTAGAAAGTCAGGCTGCCAAGCCAGAGCATATCAGCCCTTGCAGTCAGCCATTGCAGCCATACCAGCCTTGCTCAGTAAGCTCAGCCAGTCCTCTCTTGAGGCCTGGCTCTCTGTCTGCCTGGCCCGGTCTGCCCTGCCCTGCCTTGCAGCAACAGAACCAGCCTTTCTGGAAAGCCAGCCAGCTCAGAATGCGAGCTGAGCAAGCCAGTGCAGCAGCAAGCCCAGACTAGGTTACCGCAGCCTTACTGTGCAGCCACAGCCACTCAGTCTAGACCAGCAGGAGCTGGCCAGGCTCCAACCCTTGCAGCGCAGCCGTAGGCCGGATAGTCCCCCTGCCTGCACTTTGTTGCCTTCCTGGCCTGTCTGCCTGCCTAGGCGCCTCGGTCTTCCTGTCTGTCTGCCTTGGCCTGCCAGTCTGAAACTGGTTTAGACTAACTGCGTGCTTGCCAGCTGCGCTGGCTTGCTGAGCTCGTATTCTGAGCTGGCTGGCTTGCCAGCAAGGCTGGTTCTGTTGCTGCAAGGCAGGGCGGGGCAGACCGGGCCAGGCAGACAGAGAGCCAGGCCTCGAGAGAGGCCTGGCTGAGCTGACTGAGCAAGGCTGGTATGGCTACAATGGTTGACTGCAAGGGCTGATGTGCGCTGGCTTGGCAGCCTGACTTTCTACACTGGCTGACTGGCGGAGCTGGCTGGCTGCGTTGGCTGACTGGGCGGGCTTGCTGGCTAGCTGGCTTGCTGGACTCCCTGAGGGAAGCTTTGGGATGGATCTCTAGGGGCATCGGCTTGTGTTGAGCCTTCCAACGGCGTCTACCTTGATCTTCGTCCTAAGAAAGAAAGACAGAAAAAGAAAGACACACACAAACTCAACTACGCAGCTTCCACATGAGGAAGGCAGGCAGGCACGCACGCAGGCAGGCAGGCACAAGCTGCCTGCGTGCTTGCTTCGCCCTCCAGTTGCTGCTCCAGTTATTTGTTTTCCCTCAAACCCATCCTCAATGTGTTGGGTGAGGTTGAGCTCTGTCCAGCACAGGAGCGGCCGGGACGGAAACCAGCTTGGTCTTTAGTCAGTTTGGTGTCTATGAGTGGCATGAGGCGTTGGAGTAGCAGCCTCTCTTGTAGGTGATGCAGAGGAGGGAAATGGGTCGGTAGCTCTTTGGGGATGATGGGTCTTTGCCAGGTTTAGGGATTGCAACCACTTTGGCCGTTCTCCAGACAGAAGGGATGGTTTTCTGTGCCATGCATGTATTCAGCATCCCTACGAGCCAGGTCTTTGCGTTAGGTTCCAGGTGCTGTATAATTTCTGCCAGTATGTCATCAATCCCTGCTGCTTTTCCGGGTTTCAACTTTCCCATTGCAGTTTCGAGTTCTTCTAGGTCGAAGGGTTTGGTTTGAGGGCTGGCTGATTGTGGTTGGTCTGATACCACTGTGCGATGGTATTCTCCTGTGGGTCGGTGGCGGTGTTGGTTACGACTGTTGGCCACCAGTTGTGATGCAACAGAGTTCGCTGTGACCGTTGTGAATTATGGGTGGCTCCCTGAGGTCCTTGATCCCCATGGGGTCCAACAGTGGTCATTGAAGCGTGCACAGACATGCACAAATGCACCTACACACGCACAGGCGCACATGCGTATGCACACCTGGACCTGTAAATGAACAACAACACAAAAACTAAGGCACTGGTGTCGGACTTCTGGTTTACCGGAACGGGGTTCAACTCCCTGCAGTGCCCTGCTCAATGTGTTATATTTACATGGTTCATTGGTCCATGGTCTCAGGTCATTGAGCGGCGCGCTATTGTGTGCGATTCTTCATCATTGTTGAGGATTTAAAAAAAAGGTGAAAATCAAGGAAAAGCGAAAGGCTATAGTCCATGGTCACGGACCGCATACTGGTCAAGGTAATTCATACTGGTGAAGATCATTTACTAGTCTTATGAAGGTCATTTATACTGGTCAAGGTCATTTACTAGTCTCATGAAGGTAATTTATACTGGTCAGTCATATACTGGTCACGGTCATTTATACTGGTCAAGGTCATTTGTACTTGTCAAGGTCATTTATACTGGTCAAGGTCATTTACTAGTCTTATTGAAGGTCATTTATACTGCTCAAGGTTATTGATCAATATCAATGACCTTGATGACCCCAAGGTCATTAAGTGGCATGCTATAGTGCGCGATTCTTCATCATTGTTCACGATTTGAAAAAAGGTTAAATCGCGGAAAAGCGAAAGGCTATAGTCCATAGTCTCGGAGGGCATACAAAAATGTGTGGTGCTATACAGGCCGTTCTGGAAAATTTGGGACAGAGGTTCATCGTTGGCATCCAGGGAGTGTGTGTGCAAAATTTGGCATCGACCGGGTTAATGGTGCTGGAGATTAGCTGTTAACAAACTGACGGACACACACACACACACACACTCACTCAGAGTGCAAAACATACTCTATCCCCATGGCTTTGGCCTGGTGCCATACCGTTATTAATTATTGCCTACAATGTCAATTGTGAAATTACTTTACCGTTGCAATGCAACATTTACATTTCAACGAATGGACCTCGTAAAACAAAACAAAAACCAAGGCACTGGTTGTGGTACTTCTGGTTTACCGGAATGGGGTTCAACTCCCTGCAGTGCTCTGCTCAATTTGTTGTATTTACATGGTTCATTTTTATTTTCTGCTCATTGTGTTGCCTTTTCATAGATGATAACCCCCAGGTTCTTTAATGTGTTTGCACTCCCTACAGTTAGGTTACCAAGTCTATTTATTTATTATTTCTGTTCACTAGAACTAGAACCAATTACCAAAGTAGGCTTTCTAATGACACAACTCGCCTTTGTTTTTATGTGTAGCAAAAACGTTCTTTTTATTTACGCCAAAGAGTAGAGGCTGGTCTGCATTCATGCGAGCGGGGAAGTTTAGAGTAACATAGCTCTAAATGAAACGCATTAGAGCTATGGACCAGAGCTAGTAGTCATAGCACTTCATGGTATATGCATAGTTTATATAGTTTCATTATAGATATATTAAACAGAGAGGACTGGAGTCAATTGGGTTATATTATGTTTAACACTAATTTGAAGCTGTCAAAATCTGACAGACTTCTGGCGGCCATGGCCACGCCCACCTTTTGGTAACGCCCACTTTCGGCCAAGCCCACAAAAAGGACCCCCCATGTAATTTGCCAGGCAGGCTCCACTCTCAGACAGATATTTGGCTCCGTCTTATGAGCTAATTTAGAATTTCCTGTCTGAGAGCTAGCTAATTTAAGACATCCGGTTGCCTTCAGAATAAAATAAGGTTATTTAATTCGTTAATTAAATAATTGTCAATGCCCCAAGGCACAGCACTTTTTTGAGCGTTGACCTCAGTAGAAGGTCTGCTGCCGTGAATTTTACACCTCTCCCACTTAGCGGAGAGTGGGGTGTGGTACAGGACATCTCCCCGAACGCGTGGGTATACTGCATCTACAAGTAGTACAAGATAAATTGAAACCATTGACACCTACTTCGATGGTTCAGTTGTCATCTATGCCGGGGAATTTAGCAGCTCTCATTCAAGCGTTTTTTCAAAATCCAGGTCACACATTTGATTGCAAAACAATCTGTGGTGTCACTCAACAACTAGTGAATAGCATCTTACTTGGCCTTAGGAATGCACAATGACCCATTAGATTTTATACACAAACTAGTAGTTTGGTTGAGTATGTGTGGTGTCCACACAGTTGTTCAAGCAAAACATACAGACATCTGTACATTCTGTGCCTGGACAGTTGAAAGCAATTAACAGAACAATAACGGAGGACAATTTGGAAGAAGATGATGATGATGTGGTTTTATGCAATGAAAGTCTAAATGACAATATGTGTGAAGCTATACCATTACCAATTCTAACATTTCTACAACAGACATCTGCTATCAAAAAATGTCACACACGGCTTGAAGAAGCAGCAGCGCAGGACTCAACATTTAGACGGAAACTTGAGAAATTCAATCTAGCCAACACATCAGTGTCATTAGTGTCTCAGAAATGTTCTAGGACAGAAGAATGCACCATATTAAACAGCTTTGTAGAATACACACTTCGGTCTCCTTTCCTTGGAGATGACCTGCTTTGCCTGAAAAGTCTTAGTCTGTATAGTTGTACTCAATGTGGTGACAAGGCCTTACCATCTACAAAGAACATGTCACAATTCATAGTGCAGCCACTTGACGTGTCACAAAAAGGCATCTTAGACACTATTGCACAAATATTACCTGCTCAATCTGAACAATGTGAAACATGTCAGCAGGAAAAGAGCTTATCAACATATGAAGTAATTAACAGCCCACAGACCTTACTTCTCCTGTTAAGAGCTGGCACAAAAATTCCAAAAACGTTCAATTTATCCTGTCTGTACCACCAAAATGAGTATGCTTTGACCAGTATGTGTGTATTTTTCGACAGGCCACCATATGCGTCATTGTACATCCTTAAAGATCATAAATGGCATATCTGGACAAATGAATCGAATGACACAGCAGGCTATACCTTTGATGCAAAGAACATCCGCTCGACAGCACACAAAGACAGTAGTCACAAGTAGTTTCTATGTCGTGTCATACGAGAAAATAAACAGTCGAGAAATAATCAAGTTTCGTCAGGACAAACAAATGCATAAATGCACAGACAGATGCAATCAACGCACACAAGTGACACCCATTCCAAAGCTAGAGGTAACTCCTTGACCTGACTTAGCTTGCGTAGAGAAAGTGATTTCATGTCAATGCCCCAAGGCACAGCACTTTTTTGAGCGTTGACCCCAGTAGAAGGTCTGCTGCTGTGAATTTTACACCTCTCCCGCTTAGCGGAGAGTGTGGAGTGGTAGAGGACATCTCCCCGAACGTGTGGGTATGTCCAGATAGTTGCCTCGCGGAGGCCTCTTTGTCCAGTGTCCATTCTGGGTCCGGAAACGGTACTTTTTTCAGCGTTGACCACAGTAGAAGGTCTGCTGCTGTGAATTTTACACCTCTCCCGCTTAGCGGAGAGTGGGGTGTGGTACAGGACATCTCCCCGAACGCGTGGGTATGTCCAGATAGTTGCCTCGCGGAGCCGTCTTTTGTCCAGTGTCCATTCTGGGTCCGGAAACGGTACTTTTTGTCAGCCTTGACCCCAGTAGAAGGTCTGCTGCTGTGAATTTTACACCTCTCCCGCTTAGCGGAGAGTATGGTGTGGTAGAGGACATCTCCCCGAACGTGTGGGTATGTCCAGATAGTTGCCTCGCGGAGGCCTCTTTGTCCAGTGTCCATTCTGGGTCCGGAAACTGTACTTTTTGTCAGCATTGACCCCAGTAGAAGGTCTGCTGCTGTGAATTTTACACCTCTCCCGCTTAGCGGAGAGTGTGGTGTGGTAGAGGACATCTCCCCGAACGTGTGGGTATGTCCAGATAGTTGCCTCGCGGAGGCCTCTTTGTCCAGTGTCCATTCTGGGTCCGGAAACGGTACTTTTTTCAGCGTTGACCACAGTAGAAGGTCTGTTGCTGTGAATTTTACACCTCTCCCGCTTAGCGGAGAGTGGGGTGTGGTACAGGACATCTCCCCGAACGCGTGGGTATGTCCAGATAGTTGCCTCGCGGAGCCGTCTTTTGTCCAGTGTCCATTCTGGGTCCGGAAACGGTACTTTTTGTCAGCCTTGACCCCAGTAGAAGGTCTGCTGCTGTGAATTTTACACCTCTCCCGCTTAGCGGAGAGTGTGGTGTGGTAGAGGACATCTCCCCGAACGTGTGGGTATGTCCAGATAGTTGCCTCGCGGAGGCCTCTTTGTCCAGTGTCCATTCTGGGTCCGGAAACGGTACTTTTTGTCAGCATTGACCCCAGTAGAAGGTCTGCTGCTGTGAATTTTACACCTCTCCCGCTTAGCGGAGAGTGGGGTGTGGTACAGGACATCTCCCCGAACGCGTGGGTATGTCCAGATAGTTGCCTCGCGGAGCCGTCTTTTGTCCAGTGTCCATTCTGGGTCCGGAAACGGTACTTTTTGTTAGCCTTGACCCCAGTAGAAGGTCTGCTGCTGTGAATTTTACACCTCTCCCGCTTAGCGGAGAGTGTGGTGTGGTAGAGGACATCTCCCCGAACGTGTGGGTATGTCCAGATAGTTGCCTCGCGGAGGCCTCTTTGTCCAGTGTCCATTCTGGGTCCGGAAACGGTACTTTTTGTCAGCATTGACCCCAGTAGAAGGTCTGCTGCTGTGAATTTTACACCTCTCCCGCTTAGCGGAGAGTGTGGTGTGGTAGAGGACATCTCCCCGAACGTGTGGGTATGTCCAGATAGTTGCCTCGCGGAGGCCTCTTTGTCCAGTGTCCATTCTGGGTCCGGAAACGGTACTTTTTTCAGCGTTGACCACAGTAGAAGGTCTGCTGCTGTGAATTTTACACCTCTCCCGCTTAGCGGAGAGTGGGGTGTGGTACAGGACATCTCCCCGAACGCGTGGGTATGTCCAGATAGTTGCCTCGCGGAGCCGTCTTTTGTCCAGTGTCCATTCTGGGTCCGGAAACTGTACTTTTTGTCAGCCTTGACCCCAGTAGAAGGTCTGCTGCTGTGAATTTTACACCTCTCCCGCTTAGCGGAGAGTGGGTTATAGGACATCTCCCCGAACGCGTGGGTATGTCCAGATAGTTGCCTTGCGGAGCCGTCTTTTGTCCAGTGTCCACTTTATAAAGTCCATGCACTCCAGTGAATAGCATTTATCCATTTAGATAACTTTATTATTATTATTATAAGGATTTAATTACTTATTCTTACACAGAAACATAATGTGTGTCTTATAGCATCATATAGCATCATTTAAATGCTTAATTTGTAGTTTTAATGTGCAAATTAAACTTTTTTTCAATACTCTAGAGGGTACTCTTATTTTGAAGAGATCGTCCACCGGAAGTCTTAAATTAGCTCACTAGATTAGCTCACTAGACGCTACCATCACATGCTGTACTGGGACCAATGACTAGCCTGGGACGCTCAGAATAATAAACTTTGGCTGCTGCCTGCAGCCAAAAATTCCCAAAATCATATATATTATATCATATTATTGTACTTGTACTAAAAACACCATACAAGAGCGTTATGGATGGCAAGAAGAAGAAAGCCAACACGTCAAGCGGACGAGTCATTTGGTCCGACGAAGAAACGGCTGCACTTATCCAGGTATGGAGTGAAGATTGCATCTTACGGCAACTGGCTAAAACTCATAGAAACGCTAAGGTTTCACATACCGTAATTATACTATGCGTTAGCCATGGTTCACATGAACCTGCATGAACCATAGAAGCTCGTACTTCTATGAAAGTCATGTTTCAGGGCTTTCTTTCTTTCTTTGTTTATAGTCAGATCAACAACCACCAGAGTGTAGTGTGTGACTGTGTGTGACTGACTGACTGACTGTGATTGGTAGCTGTGTTTAGGGCGCCACTCTGTGGACAGCAGGGGTAACACCCACGTTGATCTCTAGCCTCGATACCAAGGCTTTCATTCTTCGGGGCAAAAATGATCTCTGACGAGTCTGACCCCATGCTTGACTGTGACTAGAGGAGGGTCTTTGAAGATATTACCTTCTGTTGTACAAATATTCACTGCAATGTCATACATCCGGATACATGTAGAGTTTTTTTGAAGATGTTCCCTTTACAGTTAAAATGCATTTACCACTGTGTTGTTTAAAACTAGTGAGGCATGCATCATAGTTCATGTAACCTTTGTCACTTCTGGTACCATTATTAACACTAAATGCCAGAGGTGTTATTTTTCTTTTCATGTAATGTCTTTCAGGAGTTGCTCACCTCACACCACCGGCCGGGCTGCACACGTGCTTTCTGTGTTCCTTCTCTCACAGCCAAGAAGACGGTCTTCTGAAACACATTAGACAGAAGCACATCAGCGGAGAGCCCAGCACTGAACACAACCAACAGTGTTACTCGTGCAACATCTGTGGGAAGATGTTTCTCAAGCACTCTAGTAGTAGGAGACACATGCTCATGCACAAGGGAGAAAATAACTACTTGTGCACAGAGTGTGGCAAGGCGTTTTTGACATCCGGAGAGCTGATGCTGCACACGAGAACCAGGCCATACAAATGCAAGCTGTGTGGGAAGGGCTTCATTGCCAGGCGCTACCTTACGGTTCACATGAGGATTCACACTGGGGAAAAACCTTACGTTTGCACTCTCTGCCCCAGAGCCTTCAATGCAAGCAAATACCTCAAAAGACACATGTTAATTCACAATGACAAAAAACCTTTCAAGTGTGTCAAATGCGGCAAGGGGTTTGTGGAATCATACTATTGGAAAATGCACATGCGAACAAGTAAATGTACTATAATACCGCTATAGTATTTGCACAGCCAGACGATCGGATATCTCTCTGCCTAACAATCGTACGGTGTGGATACCTTTAATTCCACTGCAAAGACACCTTTACTACAACAATGTCATACCTCCACCCATATTCCGAAGGACCGCCCTCCGTCCCTCGCATTGGTTCCGCAATGCAGTTTTATTTCTTTATTTTTATCTGAATTGTCACCTCTGACTCTGACCCACAGAATTAAGAAAGACGGCACCAGTAGACAGATCTCTGAAAGTCAAGCTGTGCGAAACAACTACTACTACTCTTGCCTTTTGGCTAATGGTTAGAGGCCCTTGCAACAAAAACCAATAGGTACAAATTCGCATTCATATCCACTTTCATATCCAATTCGTCCCATCAACAATAGAGCTCAAGTCTGAGGAGGAGGAGGAGGTATAGCTGCTGTTTAGTTTCAGGGGTGGGTGGGAGGATGTTTCTAGTTGCACTTTATTTTTAAACTGCTATCTGGATCTTGTTACAATGTACATGTCTCTCTGTTCTTGTGCATGTATGTTTACTGTCTCTCTGTTCTTGTGTATTTATGTTTACTGTGTTTGTATTATTATTATTATTATTATTATCTGCTGTAAAATGAGTGTGAATGTATGACTTTTCTTTTCAGGATCGGCACTGAGTGTGAGGGCCACATAGTGGCACGAACTCTAGCTTGCACCTATTGTTGGTGCTAAATCTGCATGTAAATTGTTCTGTTTATGTTGAAAATATATCTACAGAAAAGCGGAGATATTTTACTAAATACATGTTTTCTGCAAAAACTGTGCGACGTGCGACGAGCTTGTAGATCGGCTATTTTCAGCATGCAACCAATTGAAAAATGAGTCTGACTTATACTGGATCTCTTGTCCACTAGTCCCTTCCTAACATTTTAGTCTAGTTTGTATTTGTTGACGAAAGTGTCAATATATTTAGTCTTGGTTTTAGTCATCATAGCTTAGTTTTCATTTCGTTTCCATTTAGTTTTCGTCAGTGAAAAAAGGTTTAGTTAAAAAAAGGTTAGTTTTAGTTGACGAAAACAACACTGCTCAAGGACACTTTTACGCCAACTCAGAGAGAGCCGGGTGTCGAGCGGGGAACCTTCCGAATCTCAAGCGGCCGCTCTACCTCCTGATCTACTACTACTGGGTGAGTAGTAGTACGCCTCCCTCATTGCAACTGTGCTGTAATCCTGTGTAAGGCAGTTATCTCGCATGCTTATTCTGGGTGGAAACATTAGGCTGAATTAGCTCCTCTTGGACAAGATACTGTATTTAATGTAGAGGGGGAAAAGGAATGGAACAAGTATAGCCTAAGAATTATATAGAGCCGTGCTCTGGGACTCTGCCAGATGAGCCAGGGGTCCTTGGCTCTCAGGGGCCCTTCAAGGAAATTGGACCGCGCTGTATTGGGTTTGAGGCCCTGAAAAGGGCTCTTGTGGACCTTCATTGGCCGTTGATTTTGTTAAAATTCAAGGTAAATTTAGGGTCCCCAAAAAGTTACCGGCCCAGGGGCCCTCGTGGGGTTTAATCCGTCCCTGGTCATAAGCTCTTGTTTCATTGGTTCAGCATTTAGAAAACACACACACACACACACACACACACACACACACACACACTTAATCACTTTAACTTCATTGTTTTTAAAGCAGCTGTGAACAGTGGTTCTCAAAAATAGCAGAACAAGCTCACAAGCACTAATTTTTTAGCATTTTTGAAAAAATCTTGACATTTGTGGAAATGTGATTAATTTCGATTTCTTAAAAAACACATCTTCTCTTTTGGGTGTCCATTGCACAAAACAGTTTCAGATGTGGTCTGCAGCTATATATATATTATATATATATATATATATAATCTCATTTGGCACAAATAATTTCAGAATTACCGATTTACGATAGAAAGCATTTGTAGAATTAAGACATCTAGTTAAATAATTGCAACAATAGCAGATCTACAAGCGATCTACAGCTATTTTCACTTCTTTAAAGTTTAAAATAAAATAATTATAGAAAAGCTTTGGCAATTGCTGTTTTCACCCAACAGCAATTGCAGTAGCTGTTGGGAAGGTAGCTGTTGCACTGTCTGCAACCTGCAGACAGTGTCATGTCTGTGGTTTGAGGCGATATATCCCACAGGTTAACGGCATGCAATATGGGGCCATGTCTGGGTCACCAGGCCGTACCCACCAGAACACACACTCACACTTGGCGTCGCAAGCGACTCTAATGCCATCTTGACCCAAAAAACACTGGGGTCAAAGGTTACTAGTACAATCCCAGTTTTCACACAGCCTCTCGCCAGCCCGTGAACTAGTCATCACCAAATGGTACGCAGCGTGTTTGTCCCGACCACATACATAAACACAAGTACGGGATAATAAACAACATGGCACCACATTCTGGTTTCTCCTGTAGGCACCACGGACATGACTAAAGTTATTTTAGATTTTGAATTTGGGAAGAGATGAGGGGAGGAGCATTCGTAAGCCTTTATTCGACAGTGAAAGTACGGAGAGACAGATGGGAATCGCACCGGGGACTCGCTGGTCAGTCTGCTTTGATGAGCCTAACATAACTACTTGGCTGTTGGGTAGCATGCTGATGCCAAAGGCAGCATTGATAATCAGCATGCTCTCATGGCTTTGACCGGCAGCACGGGTTTCCTGGCACGAGTTGGCTCTGTACTTGGACCGCTTTTTTTGCGTCCAACATGACACGTTGTGAGCTTGTAGTGGTTAAGAATGTCTGCATTGTGGCGGTGTTTGTTGAATAGAGTGGGTGTACACTGTACAGTATAGTTTACAGTATGTATGGACAGGCAGATGTTACATTGGTATTGCAGAGTTCACAGACTGGTGAGAGTGCAGAGTGAAAACATGGGGCAGCAGCAGCCAGTGACCTTATATCACTTCGAGGAACATTATGGGGATAAAGGACTGAACCTCATCCCCACATGTGCTCCTGAAAGTGGGGTCCTAGAGGGGTTTCCATGGGCTCCCCAGCAAAATGAGGTACGGTTCAACATTTGAACACTATTTCAGAAATGGTGAAAATAGCCCATCTATAAGCTCACAACGTCATTTGTTTGGAGATAAATAGGTTTTTCCCCCTATTTTATTATGCAGCCTCTCTCGTGTCACTTGGGTGTGAAACCATCGTGTCCTAACTTAGTCTGTGAACGTGGGTGGGGCTTAAGGACTTCATCACCACCAGAGTCATCTAGTAAGAGAGTGGCGACACTAGCGTTGACTCCCATTGTAGCAATGGAATGCGGAAGTGCTCATTCCATCTCAATGGGATAGTTCCAATGTTTGGAACTGTCTATAGCCCATAGCTCTTTTACTAGATTACTCTGATCACCACCTAGCCTGGGCAGCATTCCTTTTTGGATCCGGTCGGGAGCGGATGATATCTTATGTCATGTTGTAGTCATTGTTTTGTAGTCATCAGGCCGGAACCCTCAAACCAGAACTTCCTTTCCCTCAAACCAGAATAATAATACCTTCCCAATATACATGTAAGCGTGACTCACTCTCTCTTTGCCTGCGATGAGAATAGAATTTGGGATGGGATAACAAAGGTATACAGACGCTAAATAGTCTATGGAAAGCACATTCACATTTATATTTATTTTTTATTTTAGAAATCAGCAAAACTACACTTTTATTGGTAAGGTATTATTCTTCCAGTTTGAGGAAAGGGAAGTTCTGGTTTGATGGTTCTGGCCTGATGACTACAAAACAATAACTACAACATGATAAGATATCATCCGCTCCTGACCGGGTCACACAGCAATTTATATTAGCTACACAGACCAGCCTTTCCCCCCACTCACCCTTGCTAGCCCCCCAACCGATGCTTGTTGGTTACAACAACTCATTGTAACCCCTAACCTTTGCCTTACAGTGACCTGCATTAGGGAATGGAACCTCTACACCTGGCATTGTTAGTGCCTTGCTTTACTCAATACTCCACAAGAAAAACTGTAGTAAAATGTTCAAGTCTTTTTATTTATTGGATGTGGATAGGATGTGGATATGACGAATCAAACATTTTTTAAATTGGATGATTATTTTGAAAAACTAATCGTATATGAATCCTTTGGGATGGTAGACATATTCCTGTCCGTATTGCTGTCCCCGTCACACATCCCACATCCTAAAAATGTTTACTGTGGCTGCGTGCAGGACTGTTGCACTTCAGTGTTAGGTAAATATTTTGGTGTGAGACCGTCGTATGACGGAGCATAAATTCAGCATTACAGAGGCTTTGAGTCATTCACGGTGAGCATATCGCAACCAAAATTATTAACAGCAAACACATTCAGAAATGATTCATGACACTGCTGTACAAAATGTTCTCAAATAGGCGTGTGTGTGTGTGCCCTTGTTGATGCTTTTGAGTTTTCAAAGTGTTTTTGTGCTGCTCTGCTCCTTCTATTTATTTGTTTTCTCTACTCTTGAATGTACCGGTATACGTCAGAGCTGATGTTTGTGTACAGCATCAGGACATGTACTTAAACTTCATATTTCCGTGTGTGTGTGCTGCGCTGTCCTTCCAATACAATCCAATACAGTGATATTGTGTGTGTGTGTGTGTGTGTGTGTGTTTGTGTGTGTGTGTGTGTGTGTGTGTGTGTGTGTATCAATAATTATATTTTCATAATCGCTCATTTAAAGGTGATTACCTCACAAAAGACATGCACTGCCTGATGGAAGGGAAAGGTACTGGTTGGAATAACGTGTTCCTTCCACGCGCTACGTCCAACCAGGGAAACTCACCCTGTCATGTGTAGGAGGAGGCAACTTGGACACTCATGCATGAAGGAAGCATGAGTTCAAGTCTGTTGCTCTCCCCAGGTTGGCGGAGGGTGTGTAGAGCCCAGGATCACATTAGATAATTGACACAGGGGTGAATAATGGGTTACAAAATTGTGGGCAATCTTTTTTTAAAGAAGTACTTACAGTGGCCCAGGCGGTGGCGTAACCGTCTGGGCACCCGACTGGTAATCCAGTCGCAGTGTGCCGCGGGTTCGACTCCCGAGCCCGACACGGCCTTTACTGCATGTCTTCCCCCATCTCTCTCCCGTTTCCTGTCAGCCTACAGTCTGTCCCTTCAAAAACCAATAAAAGGCGTAAGCCGCAAAACATATCTTAAAAAAAAGAAGTACTTACAGTAGTTTAGTCATTGGTTAGACCAGTCATTAGTCCTACAACCTATCTCAAACCCTCACCTTAACCCTAACCTCCCACGGGGCAGCACATCTAAACATAACCTTAACTCTCTCCCAACCCTTAACGCACCCCTCACCAACCTTAATCCGGTCGTCTTAACGCACCCCTCACCAACCTTAATCCGGTCGTTTTAACGCACCCCGGCCCTCACCAACCTTAATCCGGTCATTTTAACGCACCCCTCACCAACCTTATGTCTAACCAATGCTATGTCTAACCAAAGGATGCCTCCCGATTAGCTCAATTAGGGAATGCGCCTGTAGCTTGGTGGGTAGTGGTTAGAGAGGCTGTCCGGTAACCAGAAGGTCACCAGTTCCCCTCCTGGCCTAGTACACCTATACAAGCTTAATCCACAGCTCTCCCCACCCCGGAGCACTCATCAGCTGGGTGAAGTTGAAACAGAATTTCCTGTGTGGGGCAAATATGGCAAACGAAACAAAACAGTCGCGTCCCTATAGTCAAAACTTCATCCCAGTCCACAGTCCACACAGGCACACCGAGAGGTCACGGCGTGCCAAGCAAGCACTGCAATAACAGTCTGATCCTCATACCCGGTGGGTCAGTGTCCCAAGCATAGACTCCAAGGCATTCTGCTGTTCCACGTGCACGCTCCCGAACCTCACACCCCGGTGAGGCTTCCTCCTCCGTTCCAAGACAAACTTGGCACCAGGAGTGATCATAACATGGCGCTCTTAGATGTGTACGGACAGCAGAATGCATCCCTGCATGCTGTCTCTCTCTCTCTCTCTCTCTCTCTCTCTCTCTCTCTGTCTTTCCTCTCATCCTCAGTAGAGACGACCAGACGAAGGCTGCCTTCTCGCCCCACTCACACTCTGAGGAGCACCTAATCCAACAACACGTCGTCGTACCATCAAGGGCATCAGGAGGCGAGGCGGTGGCTCTAGAAGGGATGTTCAGGTAATATGCAGCTTCTTTTACCTGTGCATGACAGATTGCGCCTGTGGTATTGAGTTGGCCCATGACCTTGACAGTAGGATGAATCTGTGAGTTTGAGTTGGCGCCGGCGGTGGAGAATCTCTTTGGTGTTTGCACGTTGGATTTATGTCCGTTTAGGCATGGCGAGGTAGATTTTCTTTAGTGGCGTTTGCCATTCTTGTCCGGCAGCCGGGGTTGTGGGGTGGGAAATTTGGTCTTTTTTTTATTGGCCTAAAATATTGACTATATACATACATTCATGAATCGACTTGCTGTCGATATTGAGCAATTCTATTTTATAGGTGTTTATATGTGACCATACCATTGACATCCTATATAATGCAAAAATGTCTAAGTTTCATTATGCTTTAAGTAGCATGCAACAAACTAGGGGGTTTTCATGATTCTGAATCCATTCCAAGCATTATTTTTGCACAAAGAAACACTCCTTGGGCTAAAAACGGCCATTGCAATCATCACAAATGTGATGAGCTCAGCCCATTTTGGCGAATTTGGGCACATTTGGTGCCCAAATTGGCTATTGACGTTTTTATAGCTGTACGGCTATGACCGTTTTGAGCCCAAGGATTGTTTTTTGTGCAAAACTGATGCTTGAAATGGATTCAGAATCATGAAAACCCCCTAGTTTGACATGTCACATGCTACATAAAGCATAATGAAAATGTGAAAATCTTGCCTTTTATATAGGAAAAGTTGCTCAATGCCGACAGTCGGTCAGCAAGTGGATTCATGAATGTATGTAGACAATATTTTAGGCCAATAAACAAAAGAAGCCTGTCGGCTGCCGGACTATTCATAATACCTGTCTTCACTTAGCATTAACCACTTGAACTCTTTGTTGACAGGGTTCCCCAGGGGTCTATATTGGTCGCCTCATTTTCCTCTCTACACCAAATCTCTTCACTGAAAATAGCTGGCCTACAGGCACTCAACGCATTGCGGTGTGATGTGTTCTTGTTATGAGCTTGTACTTTTGCAGAATGTTTGCCTATAAAGACAAGCCCAGAACGTTGACGCTAGGGTTTAAATGAAAGAAATCGCACTGGGGTGTATAGATGGTAGAATGGAGTTTAATGGCATGATGTCTAGGGACATGATGATTCCATTGTGTTGATTGATATCAAGGTTTTGTACAGTAGCAATCTGTATAAAGGTGCTATACTACAGAATGTTTCAGTAATATAAATGTGCCAATCATCTGTACTTTAAATGCATGACCGTGAAGCCTATATCATAATGTGTAAAATAATGCTCATACCAATCAACTACATATATTTCTTCCTCAACGGAAAGACAATTTCGTTTGATACTGTGCTTTCATGTTCTGGGTCCCTAACTTCTCATTCATGTTTGACTGTATATGCTTTTCCTCTCCTTCAGGGGAAAGGATGGTTTGCATCACTCACAAGAGCGGAGGCTGTCCACTGATGCTTCTGTCGTTCAGCCGGCATCACCTCCTCCTTCCGTCTCTGACGCTGTCCTTCTTCTCTACTCTCATATGCTCTGTCCTGCCAGCGCTCACGTCCTCTCTCTGGTCTACTACTGCTGTCTCTACCGCCAACATTTCTACCCTCACAACCACACAGTCAATGCCCCACACAACTATTCCTCCCGTAACTCTTACCTATAGTCCTACAGTGCTACAAACGCCTTTGACTCCACAGAGCTCTACCCGTACCCCGGTTATTTCTGTTTCAACAATGTCCCCGACGTCTTCACTAGAAACCTCCGTCACAGCTCCATACCTGACCCCAACTTCACGGTCCACCTCCAAAACGTTACTTTTGTTGTTCCCCGGAACAGGCAAACCGGCTAAACGTCTTGGCAAGTTTTTCAACATGTTACCCTCAACTTCCCGGTCCGATTTAACCTCTCTTCCTCCTTCAAGGTCCCCGCTTCCCAAAAGCTCACAGACTCCTCACACTAAACTTGTCAGCAAATCATTGCTATCGCCATCAGCACCCTCAACCCCTCCTCCTTCTCTCACAACCTCCCAACTAACTTTCTCCACAAGTTCTACCTCTGAAACTGCTCTCCCTTTCTCTTCAAGACCTACACAAACTCCCCGCGGTCTCCCCACTTCGGTTTCCACAACCTCGACTCCCGTTTCTCCTATTTCCTCTTCTTCCTCCTCCCTTCCCACACAAACCTCCTCTTCTCCTCCTCACCCTCGAACCGTCGCATCTCCTCCTCCTAAAAGGCTGCCCCCCCGCCGTGCCAGACCGCCCCCTCCCCCTCCTCGCCTCCCGCACACCACTCGTCCGCTGTTTGATCGTCAGCCATTCATCGTCACGTGGAACATCCCTGACCTGGTGTGCAACAGGTACAACATCTCCCTGGACACCTCCACCTTCAGAGGAGTGGCCACACCTGCAAAGGTAGGAGGGAGGGATTGATTGATTGATTGATTGATTGATTGATTGATTGATTGATTGATTGATTGATTGAATGAGCCTCATCTCCCTTGCAGGTTCCCGGTCAGTTCCTGTCTCTGTTCTACACAGACAGACTGGGTCTGTACCCCCATGTGGATCGCACCGGCACCAGACGTCTGAATGGTGGAATACCTCAGCAAGGCAACCTGAAGGCCAGCATGTCCAAGGCCAGAACAGACATTACATACTACATCCCCTCCAGGTCAGACAGTCAGGAGCTGGGGCATAGATTAATGGACTTTATTTTATTTGTTTGTTTGTTTTCTTTTTTTTTTAACATTTTACTATTACAATTATTTTGGTGTTTTAAGGATTATGTTATAGTGCAAACGTTTTGAACCCATTCTGACCTGAGATCAGATTCTAAAAATGTCTTCTACATCCCGGCAGTTTTCTGAAAAAGCCATGTTTCTATGTCAGTCGTTCTTCGATTTAAAAAAAATATCAGACCTACAAGCTCGTAGCGCGCTATGAGCTTGTAGATCTGCTATTTTGAAATAGCTAAAGCATAACATAATGCTAACACCAAAAGGGGTTCCCGCCCAAAATGGGTTAACTCAAATCTTTGCTTCTGGGGGAGGGGTCCCTGGAACAACATATTTTTCAGATGGGGGTCCGCAGCCAAATGCAGATAATTTTGGTGGTCCTTGACATGAAAAAGGTTGAGCACCACTGACATAGAAACATAGGGTTTTTCAGAAAACTGTTAGGATTTAGAATCGGCCAAAGCCAAACCAAATTTGTATTTACATTTATATGTTCCAAATACTGTTCAATGCCAAAAAACACAACTAAATTGTTAATCGCAATTATTTGTATGACCATTAATCGTCAAGTAAAATGTCATCTCTCCTATCTCCCCTATACCTTCAGAAACAGTCGAGGTCTGGCTGTCGTGGACTGGGAGGAATGGCGCCCCCTGTGGGACAGGAACTGGGGTTCTAAGAGGATGTACCAGAGCCTGTCCGTGGGCCTGGTGCTGCAGAGGTACCCCTTCCTGTCTGCCCGACAGGCCGCGGTGCTGGCTAAACACGACTTCCAGGTTAGTGTTAACCTTTTGTCGCTGTCGGGTGGAAACCTTTTATCTCCAAAGCTGTTACCTTTCAGTGAATTGAAAAAAAGAACCTGTGTTCCATCATCATCATCATCATCATCATTGGTTTAAAGTCCGCTTTCCAGCGCTGGGTTAGACTGGATTCCTCATGGTCGCTGAGTGCTTTCATGTCGGCCAACACTGTCGTCTGTCAGGTTCTGATGAATCAACGTACTTACTGTGAACTCTCTCTCTCTCTCTCTCTCTCTCTCTCTCTCTCTCTCTCTCTCTCTCTCTCTCTCTCTCTCCCCCTCCCTTCCAGAAAGCGGCCAAGAGTTTCATGTCGGACACCTTGTCCTTGGGCAGAGCCATGAGACCCAACTACCTGTGGGGCTTCTACCTGTTCCCCAACTGCTACAACTACGGCTGGCTGGAGCCTGGCTATAACGGCCGCTGTTCCCAGGAGGTCCGGCTGCAGAACGATAAGCTCCTGTGGCTGTGGGAGACCAGCACCGCCCTCTTCCCTTCCATATACCTGCAGGTACAGTATACGTCCTACTCTGTGTGTTCAGGAACAGTGTTGTTTTCGTCGACCAAAACTTAAGACGAAACATGTTCGTTTTCCACTGATGGAAACTAAAATGAAAACTATAAAGCTATGATGACTAAAACTGACTATTTTTTCAACAAATAAAAACTAGACTAAAATGTTAGGAAGGGACTATAAGAGATCCAGTGTAAGTCATTTTATTTTATTTGTAGATCGGCTATTTTCAGCAGGTGTAAAAACAGTCATTACGACAGCATCAAGGCCCGCCAAAATACATTTTAGTCGACTAAATCTACAGTTGATTTAGTCTAAAATCTTATGATATTTAGTCGACTATAACTAGACTAACACTAAAACATTCCAGGTGACTAAAATGTGACTGAAACTAAATGAAAACTATTGAAGAGACTATGACTAAAACTAAAATCAAAATGTGCTGCCAAAAACAACACTGCTCAGGAATACAGGGCCTTTCAAACGACAGGTCTGCTGAAGAGGGGCGCGACGTAAGCGCAAGCAAGCATAAAAAAAAAAGCTAAACAGAATCCAGGCCTGGTGAGTCGCGAGTGTGTGCACGAAACGAGCCCGCGCGCTACGTTTTTTTCATGAAGCTTTCAGAAGGTTCCCGGCCCTTCCATGACCATCATCATCCATCATCTCAGAAAATGTTGACATCTGAAACATTTTTTTAAATATGAATTTAAGCACATGCTACTTGTGTCTGATTTTACTTCAGTCATGCTAGTAACCTTTCAGTAACTACATAATATAATAATAATAATATAATGGGATCAATGTAGTTATTATTTCTTTTTTAATTTATTATTACTTCCGTCCAGGTTTTGGGTATTTGGGGATATGTCATTAATATAGGCGAAATTAGCAGATTACAAGATCATAATGCATCACATCGTGGCGTGTTTTCTATTCCTACTTCTTTTGTTGTCGTAGCAACAAAGTATTCATTCAACCTTCAGTTTTTTTCACAAATACATTGAGGAGTGGACCCTCATTTTCAATGAGGGCCAGGTAATAGAGCATCAAGAAAACAAAATGGAAAAAAACGTAACAACAAAGAACTAATGGGATAAAGATACATGCAAAAAAAACATTAAGGTCAGATTCTCACCTAATACTTCGGTAGACTCAGATCCGTATGGGCGGGGAAATGGAATTCTTGCATATTTAATTGGCTGGGGTTTGCCTTCACACTGTCATTCGCAGCAATTGGAAACGCAGCAGGGGGGACCTTTATCAATGTGTTCCGTTCATAAACTATAGCCTACACAGTGAAATCTATGGTGATAAAATTACACTCATAACGTGCATGTGTCGTGCCGTCTGGGACCCCCCCCCCCCCCCCCCTCTCTCTCTCTCTCTACGCACGCAGCCGTGTTCTTTTGGGCATGGAGGCACAGCGCTGCATGAGCGCACTGATATAACTCCCCAGTCCCACACAGTGACAGCACTCCATGTTTACGGCACGCACAGACAGACAGACAGACAGACAGAATATTATGTAGGCTATAATACACTGCAGTGTTTTTATGTGTTTTCTTACGCAATTGATTCATGTAGCCTACACGTCCTCATTTCGATCAGGGCTTCAGTCTCCTTATTCGACCACGTCTATCCACAGTAACGGGACATCTTTGCGCTGCGTAAAATATGCCTTAACCGTCTCCAACTGTGTTCAGCTCCTCACCCGCCACATTATGTTTGCTTCATTTCCTTTATTTACTGCGGATTGCATTCACACCTGCACCGAATCGTAGTCAAGTGCGATTCGAAGCGAAGCGAAACCCACGTTTTTGGGCGGAGTAAAATGCGGTTATTTGCTGCGCATTAGGATTCGAATGAGCCTTCACACCTGCCAAACGAAGCGCAATTTCTGACAATGCGCAGCAGGATTCGTTTTAATCGCAGCAAAGCTCTCTGGTATGAATGCGACCTTAGATTTATAAATATTTCTAAAATGTTGTGATGTCCTTTCAGGCCTCGTTGAGAAACAGCCACAAGGCGGCGCTGATGGTGCGTAACCGTGTCAAGGAGGCGCTGAGGGTGTCTTCTCTGCCCAGACGCAACGGTACGGCCGCTGCCCCGGTGTTCGTCTACGCGCGGCCAGTCTTCATCGACCAGAACCGACACTTCCTCAGCCAGGTAGAAGAGAAGGAGGCAATCACCATGTTATAATGGTTCAAACTGCTTGAGCGCTGCCTTGTATAGACAATTAGACATACTAACTCAGTACAGCATTTTGTAAACAGAGCTATGTCACATTGCATATTAACAAGAGGTGTTGTCATGTGGATAGTACTAGAGCACCATCTAGTGGCTGAATATTACTTTACTATACAGTGCTTCTCAAACGTTGTCATGTCATGTCACATTAATATTAGACTATTTTGTGCCAGGGGCCTCCAAAAGAGAATATTTGTGTGGCTGTTATATTTGGTTCAGAATGATAGTTATGATACTGTTGGTGGGGGCTGAGGAGAGAGAAACCTACAGTACGTTATCAGTATAACTTATATTGTTGTTTGAAATATTTTTGAAATATAAAATGTTTTCCAACCATTACTGTAGATTAGGCCAGTGGTTCTCAAGCTTCTGAATTTACAGTATGACCCCCATTTGATACATTAAAAAAAAGAAATCTCTGGGACTTTTTGTACAGAGTTTTGGACATTTTGAACCCCTGATGCTCCCCGGACTCAACGTTGGTTGAGAACCAGTGAGACGACGTGTCTCCTCCTTGTTGTTAGTGAGGAGGTGCTACAGAGTCCACTGTGAAGAGTTTGGTTACAAGGTGTAATGAACACTGTAGAGTCTGTGGTGTAACCTTCACCTTAGAAAGAAACCCTTACCCTTCACTTTTGCCCGCCCGTGGTGTGTGTGCGTGTGAGAGAGAGTTCTTGTATTACTGCATACTCATGAGAGTGTAGGTATACAAATGTCAGAAATATATAGACATGCATATTGTGTGTGTGTGTGTGTGTGTGTGTGTGTGTGTGTGTGTGTGTGTGTGTGCGCCTCCAGGGGGATCTGGTCAGGACCATAGGGGAGAGTGCAGCAGTAGGGGCCTCGGGGGCCGTGCTGTGGGGGGCCAGCGCAGACTATGACGACAAGGTAGCTCCACACCGCTCGTCTTCCACTGGACTGCACACACGCACACGCACACACACACGCACACACACACACAGACACACACACAGCAAAAAAGTCTCAGTGCCAGACCAATCTCTTTTTATTCCCTGTGGCAGATGAATCTGGTTTCCAGACTATAATTATAGATCTCATAGATCTATTGTATCAGCAACAGGAGGTACCGGTATATATCAGCCTGAAGTCAATGGTAAACACTCCATGCATGCAAATTATAACGTAGCCCTGGGAACTGTTCTCTTTGACTCTTCTCATCTTTGCCTATAGTGGAAAAGTCAACATGCATTTCTCTCTTTCACTCTTTAGCAAGACACACACACACACACACGCAGACACACACACACGCAGACACACACACACACACACACACACACACACACACACACACACACACACACACACACACACACACACACACACACTCACTGTTGCCCACATGTAGTGCACAGAGCCTCTGCTAACCCCCATTTAGTGACAAATTGTTGGCGTTCTGGACGAAAGCTATACGATTATTCTGCTTCATATCATTCATGTCATATCATGTCATTCCTCTTTCCCTGTATGATTTCATTACATGCACCGCTCTGTGGGACGAGTCTTGTGGGTTTGGAACAAGCTGGGTGACGTCATGCTGTCTTTATGAATCTGGTGCAGTGTTTGGAAGGAAACCATGCATACGCTCTGCCCTCAATGACATACTGTACACATCATTCAGCATGTACAGTACAGCACAGTGCAGTGTTGTTTCTGGCAGGAAATTTCTATTTCAGTTTTAGTCATAGTCTCTTGAATAGTTTTCACTTAGTTTTAGTCACATTTTAATCACCCGGAATGTTAGTCTAACATGATATGTTAGACTAACTCATGTTAGTCTAGTTTTAGTTATAAATAATATATAATAAATATGATATCATAAGATTTTAGTTGTCTACATCTACAGTTGTTTTTGTCGACTAAGATGTATTTTGGCGGGGCTTGATGCCGTCATAATGACTTTTGTGAGCTTGTAGATCTGCCATTTTCAGCATGAAACCAAGTATAAAATGTCTTATACTGGATCTCTTGTCCACTAGTCCTAGCCAGGCGCAGCCAGACTTCATCCACCCCTAATGCATATGCATATGCATATGCCCACAGTGCAGCGCAGTGGTATATTAGTATCACAACACGAGGCTACACTAGTCACTTCCTCACATTTTAGTCTAGTTTTTATTTTTGACGAAATTGTCAATATATTTAGTCTTATTTTTAAGTCATAGCTTAGTTTCTATTTAGTTTCTATTTGAGTTTTTGTCAGTGAAAAAAGGTAGTCGACGAACAGTCGCCTTAGTTTTAGTTGACGAAATCAACACTGGTACAGTGCTACTGTACTGGCTACTAGCAGGGATACAAAAGCTTTGGTCAGGTCATTGTACCGTCACTCAGCACCAGGGGGTGCTAAACAAAGACTTCAGTTGGTACAGGAGACAGATACTCTCTGACTGACAAACAGTGGCTGGGGATGTTGATGGATGCTAGGCTAGTGCTTGCTACAGTCAAGGTTCAATTTGTTTACTGTATTGTCATGTCATGTCCAAACGGTTCCTTTTTGTATTATTACATTTTATAAAAATCTACAAGCTCTCAACGCGAGGCGTTGTGAGCTTGTAGATGTGCTATTTTCACTAAGTAGGACATTCATTTATGCGAAAACACATTGGAGGTTTCTGCCCGACAACAATACTAAGTACTTGAAAGTAACATACAAGTTTACATTGTGGCACATTATGACTGAGGAACTTCTAGATTTGCTGTTTACATTTTTTTGGGGTGAAGAAATATTTTGACAAATGTTGAATTCGCTATGTCAAATTCCCCCCAAAAATTGTCAGTTAAATTAAGTCTCTCTCTCTCTCTCTCTCTCTCTCTCTCTCTTTCTCTCTCTTCTCTCTAATATTGGTATAACACACTGACATGGCTGTTGACAAGTACGGCGGCTGTGACGCCCACGCCGTAGCTGTCAAAATCGTTAAGTAAACAGCCTCCGGCGACGGCGACATTGGTTGCCATGGTGTCCATGCGGCATGTGTCAAACATAAACACTATTATTATTTTTAAAACACACTGTCGCGCGTCAGCTAACTTAATGCTTAATTCTTACATGCGCTGGACATGATCAGCAGTGGAAAGCGTATGGTCCTGGAGCAATCTGTGTTATTCTAAAACCGTTTTAATAAACATGGTTAATATGACATTATGGTATTAGTGTTATTTCTTCATTCAGAGCATGCCAACACATTACACAGCATAAGAGAGGTGATGGAGCAATCGGTGTAAATGTATGACAGCTATAATTTCAATAAACATGGTTATGACATGGCCTTGTAGACACTACGTGTAAGTGTAGGTTCTGCCGTAGTAGAGCAGGTTTATGTATCGAGCACTGATCCATTTCCGGTTGCCGTAGCCGACTGCCGTATCCGTCGTTGCTTAAAGTCGCTATTTCCTCATCTCTCCCTCCTCCCCGCAGCCCTCGTGCGAGGCTCTGTCCTCCTACCTCTCCTCCACCCTCAACCCGTACGTGGTCAACGTGACGGCGGCGGCCCAGCTCTGCTCTGACCTCCTGTGCCAGGGGAACGGCCGGTGCGTCCGCAAGAACTACAACTCCGACCACCACCTCCACCTGAGCCCCGGGCGCTTCCGGATCGAACGTGTCCAGGGCCGCTTCCTGGCGCTGGGCAGGCCCGGCCTGGCTGACCTGAAGCTGTTCACGCGGCGGTTCACCTGCCAGTGCTACGAGGGCCTGGCCTGCGCTCCCAGGAGGTACAGGGAGCTGGTCAAAGCTCTGGCGTTCCGTGTGAAACAGGGCCTGTACAGCAAGGCCCAGACTCTGAACAAAGCCTCTCTCAACGCCATAATGGAGCAGTCCAGTTTTGCTAAAGAGAACGTTAAAAGGACCTTCAAAGTGTAGTCTGGGTTGGGAGCGATTGTGTCAATTGAAAACCTCACTGTGAGTGTGACTGCTCCATTAGAACAACCTACTATAACAAAGCTGTTTTACTAGAGAGCGCATCGAAGTTTAAGTGCCTTGCTCAAAGGCACTGTAGTAGTGCGAGATGAGAACGTTGACCATTTCCACTGGAAGCTTTTTCCAAACCCATGTGAGGATTCTCACGGTTAGAGCTGGTTACAAACTTCTGTATCATGGCACTAAACCTAGTGGGAGCCGCCGAGCCAGGGTTTGAACCGGGAACCTTGGTAATAACTATTTCTGTGCAAAAAGACAGACTAATTCCTAAGCACACCCGGTGGAAGACAGTGGTTGTCTTTCTTTTGGATCATCATCATTTGGATCAACATCATTCCACAGAGCTGGGACTGTGTGATGGATGGTTTTCAACACTTTTAACAGGACGACCTCATTTACCGACGAGGACTTAAAAACAGAGGCCTGTCATGGAATGCACTTCCATGGAGAGTTGTTAACCACTTTAACCCTGGTATCCCAATTTTAGGCCTCAAAACTAGGCCGAAGTGAAAACGAAATAAAAAAACAATTTAGGCATTTTTGTGGGGGGTTAAAATAATTGACATGCAGCCATGTATGGGCTGGCAGGAAACAGAAATCTGCCTGGGAATTTAAATTAAATTAGATTAGTGACCATCATATATTTGTGGTGTGCTTTCACTTCTCGATCATTTTTATATATAAAGTAAAAATGTATCATACCATATTTTTATATATATTAATAATAAAGTAGTGAAAGCACATCCGTCAGCTTCTCAGTCTGTTTTGCATTTGTTTTCTTGTTGTCCTTGTTTATAGCCAGCTGACGGATAGAAGCTTTTCGTGAGCATTGACACTCTTTATGCATGTCAGTCTGCATCGTGACAACATGAAGGTAGGTGGAGATCTGTGATCACGTGGCTATGCAAGGCTACCAACAGGGCATTTGTATGTCATTTGACTGAGTATGTAAATAAGCGACTGACACACACAGGCGAGATGCCATTGTTGCCATATCGAGTCTAATCTAATCTCTACTTTGTCTTCATGGTGAAACAGAAATAGCAGCATGCAGCAGGGTTGAGCAGGAAATAAGGACATTTTATTAAGTTACAAAGAAAACAGAAGAGAGTGTGGTGACTGAATGCTGGGGCCTGTTCATTTAACTGCTTCAAATACAAAATGATCTAATAGCGTTACTTTGTTTTAGATCCGGAGAATGTTGTACTGTTGTGTAGACGGTACCGTTGTGTTTGAATTGGTTCATTTTCAATGGAAATCTTAAAAATGAGACTTTATCTGAATTCTGAACACTTCAGCAAAATGACGCTTCCCTCCGTGTGACTTGTTTAAGAATCTGGTTCCTTGTCCTGTCACATAGCATCACGCTTATTTGACTAACATATTTAATCAGGGATGGCATTTGACCTGGCAGTTTTGTTTTGCAATATATTGTATTACATAATGTACACTGTATGAATGCATTGAGAGCCAGAGCACCAGTATTTCACTGTATATACACTTCACCAAAAAGGTTGAAGCTGAACTCTTGGCTATAAATAGTACAATCAGCTGAGTAAAGTGGCTGCAGTGGGATGAATCATTTATTGCCATGTTGTTAACCACACGTGAGGTATTTTACATTCCCATAAGGGTCCATTTCCAGTTGAGCTAATGTCATATGCATGAAGGTGAGTCAACGCTGGATGACGTGGCTGCTCGTTGAAATGTTGAAAATGTATTTTTCATTATTGATGATATTGCTAAATAAGAACTTAAAGAATGCTATGTTGGTTCCATTTATTCAAGCCGCAAGTCATCGATTGATCATAGCATGTGAAAATGCACACACGGACGCAAATGAGTCTCTCTAGTCCTCTGCAGTCAGCGGATTATGAAACTCATCTGGTCAGAAATTAGATTTTTTTTTTTACTGTCATTATATTTGTTGTAATCTTCTAAGTACTGGACCCTCGTCTGGTTCTGACAGATGGGTATTGTGTGTGTGTAGGCTGGGTGGTGTGTGACGAGCCGGTAGAATAGTTCCTTGGTCCGGCGGCGGACAGACAAACAGGCCCGGGAGAACAGTAACATGATACGAGACAGTATCACGCTAAGACGTTCACAAGATTTTATTATACAGACTGAACATATATAGCTGGATCCTAATGACGTACACTTGAGACATAACAAACTCACTGCAGCAAGCTGACCTTGCTGTCTGAGATGAGATGGTGTCAGTAGCTAGTATGCTACAGTTCATTCAGTACACAATACATTATACATTGTGCTCTCACGTACAAGTACACAGCATAGGCACTCATATCATATCACAACAATATTGATTATATCATTTGATATAATATAGAATACAATAATAGCCTTGACACGTTTTTGGAAAGCTACTCTAAGGAATGAGCTCTGAGTGCTCAAACTGCACATGGCCTGAAACGTGTACTTCACAAAATACACATGCATATCAATATCATGTAAACTCCCTTCGTCGCTTATGAACACACATACGTGCACACACACACACACACACACACACACACACACACACACACACACGCACCACCAAAACATGAGAGTGTCAGTGTTGTGTTTGTATTAGGATAACAATGACCTTGAGTCTCAGCAGGTTATGTAACTGACACCACACACGCACACATCAATGCTGTTCCTGGATATAGATGAGCAGAGCGAAAGACCAACTGTCGGAGAGAGTCGTGTGTGTGTGTGTGTGTGTATGTGTGCACTTTAGATGTCACCTGACACCTGGGCTCTGTAGTCACGCGCGGAATACACTATCTAAACCTCAACACACCGCCAATGCATTAACATTAACACCGCCAATGCAGTCAGACATGGAACAAATGCATAGAGCCAGATAGACAGCAGAACATTGTTATATAAAATATAGTTGACATACAAAAGAAAATGCCTCCTCCAAATTGAGTGGCTTCCTATAATAGCTGATGCCTTAGTAACTGCTTGGCCCTCCTTTTGGAGAGGCCGGACACAATGTATGCAAACAAACGTGCATTGTGTGACTGTGTGCCTGTGTTCATTTTGGGATGGTAGATGAAGGTAGTAAGAGCCCAGGTGTCAGGTGACATCTAAAGTGCAGCATGCTCTCTCTCACACACACACACACACACGCACACACACACACACGCACACACACACACACACACACACACACACACGCACACAGCTAAACTGAACCACAAAAACGATGTGCACAGGTCTGAATAAGGCTGGCAGTTTAATGCCTAAAAGCGATTATTTTCAATGTTATGGATGAATAAATTGGTGTGAGTCATAGTGTGTCTCAATAACGAATAGGTTTGAGCTGCAACCTTTAAAACATGACCTTCTTGTCATGATCAAATGCATAGAGAGGGAGATATTGTAGGTCAAGTAGGCAGACAAATATGACCCTTTCTGATTTCTGTCAGGTTGGGTTCTCACATTATTGTAGACTGACACGGAAGTGATGCCCATTATCCTTTCCCCAGTATTCTCCCTAGGGAATGTGCGGATATAGGTCACTCCACCTAGTCAATGATCTAAGAAGGTCCTGGCTTTCAAGTGCAGGGATCCCTGAGGGAGGTTCCAGGCCGCAAAAACGTGAGTGTTCAGTGTTGACCTACCGTATTTCCCCCCACAATTGTATAATCACAAAACAAATCTTCTCTTATATAAATCTTCCATAACACAAAATCTTTTAAAAAGGCGTATGAGTATGGAGAGAACCATACTTTGTAATAACAATGGGAATATAGGCTATTGATTATCATTATTATTATTTTTATATTTAACACTTAGCCATTATTTTTCTGTTGTCATGGTTCATTGCATAGGGGGAGCTGTGGTGTAAAAGCAGCGCATGTAGTAAAAGTTCCAGGAAGTGATCACTGGTTGGAAAGTTCCAGGAAGTGAGGTACCAGGAACAGCTATACATGTTCAGGAAGTGCAGGGGCCCTACATTTTAGGTGTGAAGAGTTTTTGGTGTGGTGGTTGGTCAAAGAGAGTCTTTAAGCCTACAAATCCTATCCAAATCAGAACTTTTAAAAGTAAACCATTGAATAGTGTGCCTATGAACTTTATGAATAAGGGAAGTTTGGTTGAAAGAAGATATTTTGACCGTTTATATTGGGAATTGATCCAAATTAATGATGCCTCCTGACATGAAGGTTGGGTGAGGAATACATATTTTCTTTGTTATGCCTTGCCATGTTTTTTTCTGACTTTGAGGATTACTTGATTTTTGGACAGTAAGAAGATAGGCAGTTTTTGTTGGATTACTTTTGTATTATATATATTCTCATTGTGTTTTCCTTTTGGTCTGCATGGCTTAATTACAGTATAAATAATTATTTATGCTGGTACAGGACCTTTATTTCTATAATATAACTCAGACGTGAGAGAGAGAGAGAGAGGCTAGCCTTTCCTGTGTGGATATATATAGGCCAACTATTTCAGAGAGAAAATGCCATTCTTTTTTCTTATGGTTTTGTAAGTTAGATTTCCCTCAGTTGTAATGTAATTACAACTTCTATTTCTATTCCCTTTCAACTCAACATGCATTATTTTGTTTTGATTGTATTGTTCCACTTTTCAACATACGTTTTCTCATGCCAAAAACGTAAAAGCCACTTTTCTGCGTGAAAATGCACATGCACGTGCATTTTAGGGGACAACCCCTACTAAACATTCAGTAAATATCTTCGCCATGACTCCTCGCCTGGGCTTATACTAGGCTGCATGGTCACACACACAGGAGGTCGGACGAGCTCTCCAGCATTTTTATATATCTTTTTTTGAAACATTTTAATTACACAAATCTTGTATGGGGGCTCCCTAGGCACAACATATTTTTATATATGGGTCCGTGGACAAATAGGTTGGGTGTACGTGACATGAAAATGTATGAGAAGAAGAACCACTGGTTTAAACAACATTATGTCCAAATAAGCAACTTCACTTTGGAAACGAGCAAATAAGCACTACCTTATAATAAGCAGACTTGACAACACTGTGTCAGTTCAGGAGACTTACCCTGTGATTATTTGATACAACAATAATTATTATAGGGAGCACATCCGGGAGAAAGAAAAGCAACAGAAAACAAGTGTGGAATGTCTTATTTTCGTGATCTGATTATGATTTGTGACAAAGGTCACAGTAAAAAGTCTTGTTTATTTCCATAAGCTGGTCCAGCCAGCTCTGAGTGACTGAAATGCATTCCAACAAACTTCCGGGTCCAGTTTGCCTCCTATTACAGTGGTTCTCAACCTGTGGGCCGGGCCCCATTGGTGGGCAGTGAGGATACTACAAATAAACATCATCTTTAATTCATTGTAATACAAATAAATAGGAACTTAAAGTATACTGGTCAGATCAGATGGGTGGGTTGTGAATAATTTTGAGATTGCCAATTGCATGGGCTTTGAGCCAGAACAGGTTGAGAACCAAGGAAACGGAAAGTCTTGTTCTTTCCTTATTTGCATAGCCTTGCCAGGAAGTGAATAAAGATACATTGATCACAAGCAAGCAACAAAGCAATGTGGAACATCTATTTTGTTAGTAATGAAACTAGTTACTATAGTACAATGAATGTAATTTAGATAAGAGTATATTTAAAGAGACTTCTTTCACAGCAACATTGTGATACATCTAGTGTAAATACAATGCACTGTGCTTCTGTTTATTAAAGTTACTGTAGGTGCTAGTAACCTCTCTTTTTTATGTTTTTTTTTAAGACTCAACAAACGTTAATCCTTCTACATTAAGTTTTTGGTGACACTAGGTTTCGTTTTGTGAACAAACTCTGAAACAATAGCAGTGTAATATCACCAGGCTGCTATTAATATACATCTACGTTTCTATAATGACTGCCAAGATTGACGAGATAGGCCTATTGCAAATTATTTAAAAAAAAAGTCCTATATTGCATTAAACGACGTTAAACTATAGCTTTGCCGGTCACTTTGCTACTCGACTTGCTATACTCACTTTATGTATGCGCATACCCTCTATTCTGGGCATTTTTTATAGATCAAGTCGGTCAACTAAGTAAGTATATAGGGGTTAAAAGGTAAAGCATAGCTTTAATGCCCAATGATTTAGCATGGTGGTTTTCAAGCTAATGATGCAGCCATGTTGCATGTTACTGAAGCTGTAAAATCAGCTCATCGGAAAGTGATGGCCTTGTGCAACAGAGTACAAATTATTAGTCCTCCTAGAACACTAACGTTGAAAATTGTCACACAATCACTAACATTGGGTATATTTTACCCGAAATAATACATTACATGAAAAGTACAAAGTAAGTACAAAAATACATGGAAATTTGCGGTACTCTTCTTTAATGTCAACCTGAAAGTTCACTCCTAAAAAAAGAAAACCAGAATCAGGGGGGCAGGGGCAAAATGAATGAAAAATGTGCCCTGCCTGTAGAAGAAAACAGGGATGGGGGCAGGCCGGCAGGGAAAACTATGTCCACTACGTCAGTGAACATCCTGAAGGTAGCCAAGGACCCACCCACCTCAGACATCAGCAACATTATGAAAATCACGTTAGTTAAGGCTAAGCTGAAGTGCTACCTGTGTTTATCTATGATGTCACAGTGAGTCATTGTGATTTTACTTTGCAATGAACACATTCCCAGAGATATACAGTAAATTAATCTGGCTCAAGTGTTTGAAAGCAAAACACTTGTGCTGTCGGTCAGAAACCTTGTCCACTACTTTATTAGCATTTGAAAAACATTTTGAAATAGTTAATCGATCTACTACAGTCATTTGCATTAATGCCCATTATTTATTCTGCATTTGAGCCACGGACCACCATTTTATGAGATTTAGCTCGAGTCTCAGACCTAAAACTTGTAGGTGGGCTATTTTAACTATTTCAAAAACAAATTCAAAATTCAGATTGGTTATTTTCACTTCTTTTGTGACAGTCTTGTACAATGTAGGGCATTAATCTGTGTAGAAAAAAAAAATATATATATATGGATAGGTTTCTACCGGACAGTGACAACAGTTTAGCCCTTTAGGAGATCCCTCTAGTTGTCAGGAAATACAGACATTTAAACCGGGGACACCAGTTGAATCAATGCAATCAACTAAATGTGATAACTGCATTATTCTAGCGATCAATGGTGTGAATACTTTTAACAGGTTTAAACACAGATTCAGATCAGATTAATGACATTATTTGTGGGAGAGTTTCATTTGTAGGTATTACTGTGTGCCAGCACTGTGAAGTTCACACAGGATGCACGTAAATGAGACCATTTAGAACCACTGCTTTGAACTGGTCCCATGTTAGCACATTGTTCATTATTTATCTGCAGAACGTGTATCTCCATTTGAGACTTTAACCACAGCCTTCACACTTGTATAGTACAGTGACTCATTCAGTGCACATGAATGAATCGGCAGCTAGGGAACATGGCCTTAGGGATCTCCTCTGGTGAGTCTGGTATTCCAAAGCCTCGTTAAGATGTAGGTACATGTTTATGCCAGTAAATTGTTGTTACAATAATTAAAGGGCTAGATGTAAAAATCTGTTTAATGTGAAACCAGCACATCGATTACGGAAGCCTCTCTTTACTGAGCTGGCTTCTGTTATCCTTTCCTTATTTTGGAAAAACACCACGTGACAGTAGGAATAACGGTATTATAACGGTATTCTCTCTTTTCTTTTGAGTTGAGCTGCCCATGACAGAAAGGCACTCCAGCACTGCCTGGCTTATAATGCTGACAGCGACAACATGATGGAGAGTCCAGAGGCATGTAGCCACTACTAGCCAGGCTACTTCAGCATAGCTTTGATTGATTGATTAAAAGTTACAGTAAAATCTCACGATGTGGCTCGTCCAATCCCTCTAGTGCAGTGATTCCGAACTTATTAGCCTGTGACCCAAAAGAGAAATTTGATGTCTCCCCGGGCTCCAAGCTAATGACAATAGCAGATCTGTGTCTTTGATTTTTGATTTCTTTTTTTTTTAATTCATGACAAAGGCAGCTTTTTTGGTGGGAAAAGAGAAGGGAACCCGCACACTCATATGCTCCAAAAGATACATTTATTGACGACGTTTCGAGCCAAGGCTCTTCATCTGGTCAAACCAGTCCCACCAAAGTTTTTTTGGTGGGACTGTTTTTTGAAAATGTAGGACAAATAAAGGGACCCATAAAAATGTGTCTGTGACCCACAAATGGGTCCTGACCCAGTGCTCGAGTCTAGTGCAGTGGTTCCTTCCTTGGTTCCCTATTTAAAAAATATATAAATGACCCATGTTGCAATGATTTTTATGCAACAAACAGATTAAGGCCTCATGCCCCCCCCCCCCAAGGAACCAGTTTTGGGAAGCACTATGCTAGTGGCAAGCACTTGCTACACTCAGTACAGTATATACATAGATATCACTGGACGCATCATGCATTTTTCAAAGGTCATAAGTGCTTGAGTGCAAGTGAAGAGTTCCGTTCCTAAATGTCCCATACCCAGTGTTTTATTTTTTTACAAACGATAATAATAATGCCTGTTCACCAGGTTGAAAATATTATAAAATAACATATTTGTCGACGGACAATTACCTTTAATAATTCATTAAATTGATGTTCCCTAAAATGGGTACACGACATTTTGGAATGAATGAAATGCCCTTCCAGATGGTTTTCATGCAGTTATGATTTACAATAAGAACATGCTAAAATACGGACAGGTCTGACCCAAATCGGACACACCACAATGCATTTTGGTTAACCTACGTTTTTAGTTTTTAAAAGTAATAAGTGAATGGTATTCATATCTCTAAATCCACGAGAAGATGTGAACTATTAATCAACTAGATAATTTACATCAGCTAGTTAGAAATGCCAAATGGCAGTACGTGAGAGCAGAGTGAAGGCCCTTGGTTTTAGATTTAATTCTCCATTGTTGTTTCCAGTTAGACCCATAATTTGTGCAAGGGACCCCCATTCATATTTCCAAAGTTATTAAAATAATTTCTCATTTTAACCGCCAACTTAACCACTTGAACCCAAGTTGACTGGGGTGCCCCAGGGCTTTGTACTCTACACACCAAATCTCTTTGCCGAAAATAGCCGATCTATAAGATCACAACATATCGCATGATGTGACACGTTCTGAGCTTGTAGCTCAGCTATTTTCGAATAGCCCAAGTACCAGTAAGACGCCCTGAAGGTTTAGGGCGAGGTCGCGTGCACACATCCGCCTGGGTGACGGCAGACTGCTGGGCGAGCGCTCACATTTGGCATGGGGGGTCAGATCAACATATGGAATGAATTCTGTACTGGCCATGAATGTGTCTTGAGTGTACAGGGTTTGATGAGGTCAGATCAACATATGGAATGTCAGAACAGGAAGGACGGATGGGAAGGAATCAACATATGGAATGTCAGAACAGGTCAGCTCCGTATATCGAGATCTAAGGGTTTGAGGTCAGATGTAGAGTTGCTGGCCGGCTCACATGCAAATCTAGGTGATGATCCAGTCTTCTCCATGTATAGTTATCCAGGGTTAGATGAGGTCAGTGTCGTGATCTTCATATATGGAGATGGCCATATATGGTGGCGTGACGTGTCACGAGGCGTGATGTCACGAGGTGTGACCATATATGTAGGCGTGATGTCACGATTCGTGACCATATATGGAGGAGTGATATCACAAGGCGTGGCCATATTATGGCATAGTAGGTGACTAACTAACGAACGGGAGATGCAGGTTTTCATATCATAGTAAATGTGACCTATGGTCGCAATAAAAATAGGGTTAAAGTGGTTAACTTTTCCTCATTTTGCGAACCACCGGTGTAGAGGGTATGAATGAGTGTCTTTCAACATAATTGAGAACTGGCACGTTTCCAAAACTCCAGATTAGAAGAGAAACACAAAGGGGGAGGACTGTGGTGTCACTCGAGCGTGAACTGGAACATTGACCATTTGGATTTTCTAAACACGCGTTGTACCACAGAGCAGGAAACTATGGATTTTGTTTGACCGTCTACAGTGGCTTGTACACACAAACACACACACACACACACACACACACACACACACACACACACACACACACACACACACACACACACACACCGACCTTCACGGGTCACAATGCTGTCACAGACAATCAGGTTTTAGAACAGGATAGGGCCTTCTGGACACATGCCAAAGAGGATACTGGGTAAGATAGACTTACCAACTGCAGTGAAAAGTTAGCAGTCTTTGCCTGGTGTTAATTTCCTACTCTAGTTGCACTCTAGTCAAGATGACGGTTTCTTTTAACTTTTTTTGTTTTCCTCTAGTAAGAGAGAAGACAATAATAGTAGGCATTGCCAGAATTAAATATGCCAGTTAAAACATCTTAACCACTTTTCAACATGGTGTCCCTATTCTGAGCATTTATTATGTTAAAAACAATGAGCCAAATGTATTGTGAACTTGTTTAACAGCTATTTTTGCTAATTGTGGAATTTGTGGGGTTGGGTAAATGGGGTTAAGCCCTATTCAAACATTTTAAAACAGAAATTGCCAATATACAAGCTCACATGTCACAGCACAATGTGTTTTGAGCTTAGAAATGTGCTGTTTTTGAAAACCTTTGAACATTTAAAGCGCGCCTATAATCATGTGCGCAAAACAGGGACGACAGGTTGAAAGTGGTTACGTCTTATCATGCCATGTGGGTAGTTTTAACTGCATCAACCATCTGCCACATCCTGTTCAACAGCTTTTCACATCACAGTCTTCTCCCCTCGCCACAAAGAGCAGCTTTCATAAAGCTTCATCAGCTTTCATTTCAACCATCATGATCTGAATGGTTCAACAGGCCTGGCAAATATGAGAAATCAATCCCAACGAAAATCTAAATGGCTGCAATAATCATCATGGTTCACTACTATTAGGATTGGGTTGGACAATGTGTCGCTATGGACATATTGATATTAATATTGTGATATGGTATAAGTATTTTCTTTTCCTAGTTTTTCAAGCTTTATTTTTTACTTTCATAAATGTTTAAAAAAAAAATAGCAGATCTAAAAGCTTGTGTCCCATCCCAATGCATGGAGAGCCTGTAGATCTGCTATTTCTTCCTTTTGAAATGTTTTTGGTAAATCTAAAAATAAAATGTATATTATGGTCACAATATCTTTACTAGAAAGCACTGTTAATTTAACTCTGTGACCATTTTTACTCTCTCTCTCGGTTAAATTAACTGAACCACTGTATGGTGACGTATATGTTTATACAACATAACTAGCACATACAGTGGTGGGAGGTGGTCTCACTCTCCCTACTCTTCCATTGAGACCGTTGGTACTCTGGTGTCGGCTAGGACACCTGGTGAAGTAGTACTGCCTGAGGTATTGCCGCTTTAAAACTGGACTGTGTGTGGTATGTACACACAGGTTAAATGCAGGGACTCTATACACTTTCTCCACATGACGTGGTCCTACACCACGGCTAGCAATTCTGAGCTCGATCTATGTCTGAGCTATCTATGTCAATTTGTTTTTCAGAATAGTGCGATGTGGATCTTTCTTTCATCCCTTATTTGGCCCACCTGCTACATTGTCTTGTATCGTCACTGTCGGGCAGAAACCTTGTATGTCCGATTGTCCGTATTTCGTTTGATGATTTATTTCGTAAATTAGTGCCCTACTTCGTCGCACAACATTGTTACACACTTTGAAAGTGATAGTATGTGCAATGTTATGAATATTTAACCAATGAAAGGTATTAGCAAGTAGCCTGGGCACCATTTCGGTAAATGATCCGGGCGGGAGAGGATGATATCATTACGTCATGTTGTAGTACTGTTTTGTAGTCGACAGACAGGAACAACAGGCGGCGGCAACTTCCTTTTCCCTCTCAATAAAAACTCTCGTAGCCTGTAGCTTTTATTGAGAGGGAAAAGGAAGTTGCCGCCGCCTGTTCTTCCTGTCTGTCGGCTACAAAACAATACTACAACATGACGTAACGATATCATCCGCTCCCGCCCGGATCATACAGACTTTTGAAACAGAGACCAGGCTTTCCTCCGAGGTGGTGGTGAGGCGAGGTTAATTAGCAAGAGCTTGTAACTAAATCATACATTTTCAATTTCCATAAAAGTGGAAGTACAAGCTTTCCAGCCGATAGGGAGGATATGACTCTATTCTGTTAGTAAGGTGCTTTTATTTTATTTTTATTTTTTTACCTGGGTGAGGCCTAGTATAGTATATAGTATAGAATCAGTAGGCCTGGCCGACGGGAAATAAACTTGGACTAGCTCACGCTGTTCCCTAGCAACACTATTCCACCGAACAAGGTCTATAGAGAATCCCAGCTAAAAGCAGCTTCAGACAGCTCTCTGAATACATTTCACTGTGAATCAGTGCACTCCTGCTTTAGTCCAAATAAAAAGCCCTGATCACAGCTTCTTGATTTAAGCCTGTTAAATTATTAGCCCCATTTGGTTTCATAATTAATATATGATAAGGTGTATTCAAATTAAATTCAATTAAATTAAACTGCCCCCATAATTGTTGGGCTACTATTAGTTGTCGTCCAGTGCAATAAGCTAATAGTGGGGTTCCGTCTCCATGTTAAATTTAGTTGTCATTTACAACTCATGTAAAAGTTTAACTTTCAGTACTAATTTGAAGGTGAGGGTCTATAGAACCATTTTGGTTCAAGTGGCAATCACCAAAATAAAATAATTGGCCTATAGGGGGCGTGCCAACCCCCATCAGCCCTACCAAAATTGTAAACTGTTGTAACCTTTGATTAAATTATCCAATCTGAACATATGATATATGTATGGATTCACAATCCGGAGTAGCAGTTGGTACTTAAACATTATTACACATATAATATTTGTTTCCACACAGTATTGGTGTATACTGTATATCCACAAAAATAGCAGGAAAAACGAGCTAAAAACTAGTAGTGGGGTCCCTAGACAGACCGTCATTTACAACTCAACAAAAGTTTAACTTTCACTTCTAATTTGTAGATAATGACCTATAGAACAAATTTAGTTCGAGTGGCAAGTCTACAAATTAAAGAAATATATATTTTTGCCAAATTTCCAAAATGGCCAAAATCGGAATTATGTTTATTTGAAAAATGTCTTAATTTTCTTATATTGCTGTTTTTTCTTTGTTTTTCTTGCTATATCAAGTAAATCCTGTGTGAGGAATCAACTGGATTTCAAATATTAATGTTTTGAATAATCTGATATAGAAACAAAATAAAGATGGCTGCCAATGTACATTGAATTACTACATTACGCCTAACTTCTATCCTGTTGAACCTAGAATGGTGATGTTGGTGCCTATGCCTATGTTATCATGAATGACTAATTGTATAAAAACAAAATACATATAATAGGACAATATATAATATTTCACACAAATGAGACAATGCAGTACATATGTGGGGAACTAAAGTTAGATATTGGAATATAATACACCACTCCTGTGTTATATTTGTTTATTTTATTTTATTAGTTATACTACTGCCACTATAGGTGGCAGAGTAGCAGGTGTGTCTTAATTGTTCAGACTTGGTAGCTTGTTAGTTATAAGACTAAGCATACTGCAGAAGAGCATGAGCTGCACTGATTGCTCTCTTGTGGTATTGATATTTTGAAGGTAAGCAAAAAAGTTAAACATGTCATGAAGGATCCTAAAGTGTTTTTTATGAATATGGATAGTCATGGAGTGCCACGATACGGTCTTCTCCTAGCGCAACTGCCTTGTCGTTTATCTCTTGGGTGAGTTCTACCTTCTGGAATGAATTGTCTGCTGCATATGTTTCTTCACCACAAAAGAGACATTTATTATGATTAACAGGTGCACCATGTCCGGCATGATCTTCTTGCCAATGCCACAGCACCTCCAGAATGCCTTTTTTTGCACTGTCAAGTGCTGTTGCCCTATACAGATGCGGACAAGTTGTATGCCAGAATGCACGATTTCGCTTCATGGATTCTGCATCTGGAAGTTCTACGTTTGGGTGGGGATCGAGAAGCGTCAATTGCTCTGAACTGACTTGCAAGGCTTATGATGTCCTACTCTACGACTGGCAACTGGATTTGCAAGAGGGCAAACAAGTCTTTCCTCAGTTTGCTTTTGGCACAAAATGCACAACTGCCATTTCGTTGTCCCAGCCATAACAGACAAATACTTTATCCAGGTTTAGTTTTCTGTTATATTATTATATAACTTTTGTATTTAACAGTTTGCCTCAACATATTAATACAAGAAAACAGTCAGCAGTGCATATAGCTACATTCACATTTACCATTGTAATAATAATAATGAAAATAATGAAAACACAATTTCTTCCTCAGCATAATTGCTATACTGTAGCTAGCCTTTAGTTTTAGCCTGTGCTATAGCTACAGGCTACTTTGGTTAATGCTAGCTCATACTATTGGGATGGCCACTTATCCCACATAACTATCCATATTCATAAAAAACACTTTAGGAGGCCCAGGCCGTAGCGTAACGGTCTGGGCACCAGAATGGTGATCCAGTCGCGGTGTGCCGCGGGTTCGACTCCCGGACCCGACACGGCCTTTACCGCATGTCATCCCCCCATCTCTCTCCCGTTTCCTGTCAGCCTACTTTCTATCCCTTAAAAAATCAATAAAGGCGTAAGCCGCAAAAAAATATCTTAAAAAAAAAAAAAAAACACTTTAGGATCCTTCATGACATGTTTAACTTTTTTGCGTATACCTTCAAAATATCAATACCACAAGAGAGCAATCAGTGCAGCTCATGCTCTTCTGCAGTATGCTTAGTCTTATAACTAACAAGATACCAAGTCTGAACAATTAAGACACACCTGCTACTCTGCCCCCTATAGTGTCAGTACATAGTATAACTAACTAAAATAAAATAAACAAATATAACACAGGAGTGGTGTATTATATTCCAATATCTAACTTTAGTTCCCCACATATGTACTGCATTGTCTCATTTGTGTGAAATATTGTCCTATTTTATGTATTTTGTTTTTATACAATTAGTCATTCATGATAACATAGGTATAGGCACCAACATCACCATTCTAGGTTCAACAGGATAGAAGTTAGGCGTAATGTAGTAATTCAATGTACATTGGCAGCCATCTTTATTTTGTTTCTATATCAGATTATTCAAAACATTAATATTTGAAATCCAGTTGATTCCTCACACAGGATTAACTTAATATAGCAAGAAAAACAAAGAAAAAACAGCAATATAATAAAATTAAGACATTTTTCAAATAAACATAATTCCGATTTTGGCCATTTTGGAAATTTGGCAAAATATATATATTTTTTAATTTGTAGACTTGCCACTCAAACTAAAATTGTTCTATAGGTCATTATCTACAAATTAGAAGTGAAAGTTAAACTTTTGTTGAGTTGTAAATGACGTTCTGTCTAGGGACCCCACTACTAGTTTTTAGCTCGTTTTTCCTGCTATTTTGTGGATATACACCAATACTGGGTGGAAACAAATATTATATGTGTAATAAGGTTTAAGTACCAAATGCTACTCCTGATTGTGAATCCATACATATATCATATGTTCAGATTGGATAATTTAATCAAAAGTTACAACAGTTTACATATTTTGGTAGGGCTGATGAGGGTTGGCACCTGACTACGCCCCCTATAGGCCAACTATTTTATTTTGGTGATTGCCACTCGAACCAAAATGGTTCTATAGACCCTCACCTTCAAATTAGTACTGAAAGTGAAACTTTTACATGAGTTGTAAATGACAACTAAATTTAACATGGAGACGGAACCCCACTATCATGGGTCCCTGCACACCACATTGAGAACCACTGAGCTAATACAAATGACATAAAAGTGATTAAGAAATCCCTGTTAGATATGTTTTTTCCCATTGACACCTTCGCGGTGCCGGTCATCATTTGCCCCGCTCTCATCCCCCTCGTCATCTTTGGTGCATCGGATCCTCAGCAAAATGTTAAACAGCCTGTCCTGGTAGAAACTCAGGCAGACCCAGCCGGGCAGGTAGAGGAGCGTTATCAGTCCCATGAAGTTGAGCGGATAGTGCGAGTAGTCCCACGAGCAGGCGCCGATCTGCCTCAGCACCAGTCCCCAGCACAGCTCCCACAGATAGATGAGCCCCGTGTACAAGGGGAGCCTCTGCAGCACGCTCCACCCTCTGCCGAAGTGCAGGCGCAGGTAGAGCCTCATCACCGCCACGCTGCACGTGCCGTACACCAGGAAGGACCAGAGCGACGTGTGGCCGCTCATCCGCCCGTCCCGCTGCTCCACCAGGTCGAAGACGGACGTGAAGACCACCTCGTCCAGGAAGCCGTGCATGCCGAAGAACAGGAAGCGCACGAGCCCGGGAAGGCAGCCGCCGCCGATACTGACGCTGCCCGTCGGGGTGATCTTGACCTGGAGCAGCAGAGGTGCAAATTAAAAAAAAATGTAGTGACTTTTACTTTACTGGAATATTTTTCCAATTTTAAGTACTTTTACTTCTACTCCACTACATCTCAAAGGCAAATGTTGTAGGCCTATACTTTTACTCTGTTACAATTGGAACACTTTAGCTACTTCATATTTAGATATAAACTTGTGACATGGGATATTCTAAATAATTAGTAGGCCTACTTTTTAGTAGGCTACTTAAAGCATAGTTTGATGCCTATATACTTTTGAACTCTTAGACTCATGTTGAATTAATAAAGGACTCTTATTAACAGCGGTATTGATACTTTTAGTAAATAAATTCCTACTTTTTACACCACTGACCCACAGATAAGTAAGCCTGCATGGGACCGAGGCTACCACTGACCTGGGTACAGCAGGGGCGTCATTTGGGGGTCATGGGGATGGCTTTTTCCACCCCCTAGGTTTCATTAATTTAACCTCCGTGTTTTATTCATAGGTATTTCCTCAGATTAATCTGATTTTAGACCCGAGATTTATAGAGACTTGTAATTGTATTCTTTTTGCAACCATACAATCACTGATTTTGGGCATAACAAAAGGTAAAACATTTTATTTTTCTAATGGCAAAGAAAGAAAATGCAGACAACACTAACACGTCATGATCACATTTTATTTTAGGTATTATGTACATTAAAGGAGAATTCCATACTAAAAGGCTTTCTTACCTTTCTTTGTAGTTGTTACGTCCCCACCAAAGAGGTCCAGGTGTTATTTTGTGCAAAAGCTCCTTATTGGCTATTTTCCCTACCATAAGCCCTAAATGAATTGCATTGAATTGAATGGGAATTGAATGGGGCTATGGGGTGTTGTGCTAATTAGCTTATTTCCATCGCTCAAAATTATAATTTCTTTGTATATATCCTCTCTTCATAATGTAAATAATACCCCAAGCAGCACACTTTACTACTTCTTTCGATGGAAATAAGCGAACTAGCATAACACCCCATAGCCCCATTCAATTCCCATTCAATGCAATGCAATTTATTGAGGGCTTATGGTAGGGAAAATAGCCAAAAAGGAGTTTTTGCACAAAAAAACACCTGGGGTGGGGACGTAACAACTACAAAGAAAGGTAAGAAAGATAAGAAAGCATTGTAGCATGGAATTCTCCTTTAACGTCCAATGCAAAAAAAGAGGGGGAAAAAACACAATCAAATCATGCATAGCGATCGCGGACGCGGTTAACAATTTTACGATCGCAACAATAAACGTATACCTTACCTGGTGGAGGAGGTCTTGCTCGTTCGGATTATAGTGTAGCCTCGACAGCCCGCGGTGGAACACTAGGCTGAAGTACAGCGCCAGGACATAGTGAACGGCGAGCTGCGTGGCTGAAACCACCCTCACCCGGTCGGTCAGAGAGGTGCCGATGTTCCCGATGAGGATCTGCAGCCCGATGAACACGGACGGGTAGAAGACCAGATGGAACACGGCAGGCCGGTTTCGGAAACACTTCTTCTGCGCGTAGATCTTCTCCAGGGCGAAGTGGGTCAGCGCGTGCACGACGCATAGGTACGGGGAGGAGAAGCCCACCAGCTGGAGGTCACCGTCGGAGTAAAACCTCCGGAGCGCGGACAGGAACACGTCCAGGGTCACGCCGTGCATCCCGTAGAAATAGAGCTTCATCCATCGGGGAAGCTCTCTCTCCCTCGCCGGCTCCACTGCGTCCTCCCCGGGCTCACTGCTGCTGCCGAGCGGCTCCTCCTCCGGTGGTGGTCGGGGCTTCCTGGCCGTTTTCGCCCCGACGCCGGTGTCTCCTGAGCGGATCCGAGGGCCGTCTCTCCACCGGGTGGCCATGGTCCGACTGAGTCCGGATTGATCTGTTCGTCGTCACCCCTTGTCCCCTTCTCCGACTCCCTGTTTCAAACTAAGTCCCGATGCATTCTCATCCTCTCCTCTCCCGGGACTTTGTTTCCGTGTGTGGCCGTGTGACAAACGGATTTGCAAAAATGCAAATCCGACGCAGCGATGTCCGATCACGAGAGTCCTTGAATCACCTGTCGGTGTATGTGATCTTCTATGGCCAGACCTTAGAGTATATATATACTCTATGGGCCAGACAAGTCTAGAGAAGTGGAGACGGGAGAACTGTGGACAGGGGGGGGGGGGGGGGGGGGGGGAAAGGGGGGTGAGATACACGGCTTACACGCAGTGTGGGCAGGCAGACAGACACTACTACGGTCTGGTCTCTCGCAGGGTAGATTTTTGCCCTGTTATTTTTGCCCTGTTATTGTCTAAGTTAGTTTCGTTTACTTGTAGGCTAATAGATAAGATTGCTTATTGGCGTAGCATAGGTACTTTTCTGAATAGGCTGTAGACTACTTGCTTCCCAACATGTTTTAGTTCAAGCTCCCCCACTTTGATATAGCCTATGCATTTTAGGTCACAGACCTAAAAAAGAAAAGTTGAGTGGGAACCGCGAGGTTCAATCCCAGGCTTCCCCAGAGTTAGGCCCAATCCCAATTGCCTCCCTCAAGCCCTGAGCCCTGCGAGCTCATTGACTTTAATGACGTCAGCTGTAAGTGCTTGAGGGTGAGAGGCTGCAAGGGCTCCAAATTGTTGTGAAAGAAATGGGACAGCACTTTGAAGATGAGTCCGCCATTCATGACACTTTGCATCACTTTATAAAGACTGTCCTTATTCACAGCCAGTGCCTACCTACATGCTTTGCCTATTTATAATATAATTCATAATATGTCTATTATGTCTATTTTAGTATTTAAGCTGATCGTTTTATTATTAGTTTAATAAATACACTTTCCTGTGTGATATGAGTTGTAATATTAATATTAGGGATGCACCGAAATTGAAATTCTTTGCCGAAACCGAATACCGAATATAGGAAACAGTTGGCCGAAAACCGAATACCGAATATCCGAATATGATTAATATTATACATCTTTTTTCCTACCATTGCTGTCATGGCCGTACCTTAAAGCTACCTGATTTATTTAAAATAAATGATTATGGCAAAACTTAACTTAAATAATAATCACTATTATGGGTCCATAAAACATTTATTCAGCTCTTTTGAATGCATTAATTGCATACACTATTCGGTGATATATTTTCTGCCTATTTGGGCCGAAACCGAACATTTTCTGCGGCTGAATATTCGGGGCATCACTACTTAAATTAGTATGTTTATACAGAGTAAGTACAGAATAAATAATCTCTCAATCACCTGGTAATGACTGTGACACAGTCCTGTATCTGAAAGGTCAGAAATGCAGTCCTTGCAACCACAATGTTTCCAGCCAGACAGGTCTAGTCCAGAATGCCACTTAAGCACTATAAATACTTTGTTGTACAACAAATAGCAAAGATTGTTGACCTACAAGCTTGTAGATGTTTGGAAAATTTGAAAGATTTAGAAAGCTTTTGCCTATAATGCCATGTTGAAAGTGGCACTTAACATACCTACACCCACACAGTATCATTGGTATGAAGTGTAACTGAATATCGCTGTTTTAGTATCCTCACTTAACCCATTAACCTGAGTTTGATTCTACAAATGTTATGTTATGGTTATGGCAAAACTTAACTTAAATAATAATCACTGTTATGGATCCATAAAACATTTATTCAGCTCTTTGAATGCATTAATTGCATACACTATTCGGTGATATATTTTCTGCCTATTTGGGCCGAAACCGAATAGGCCAAAAATGCATATTTAGCCATTTTCTGCCGAATATTTTCTGCGGCCGAATATTCGGTGCATCACTAATTAATATATAATAATATTCATTATACATTTCATTTCCATATTATTTTACTTTGCTACTTTTGTCATTATTCATCATGTTTCCCTTATTATTATTATTGTTATTAAATATATAGCCTATATCCTTCCATTCCGTCTCCTTTTGAGAACAGTGAGAAAGCACTATTGTGTTTGTTGACATTCTAACCGCGATACATAACATAATTAAATGATTGACGTTCGGAGGATCCCCCTCATTCCACTGGTAACGCTATGAACTGTGGGTAATTTCTTTGCTAAAGTAAGCCCAAAGTCAGCATCAACGCTGACTTTGGCAAAGGGCACATAAAGGGGCGGGGCTGAGCCCTCACTGACTTACCGATTTCAAATGGGACATCCCTCAAGCCCTCGCAGACTTCACATGAACGTGCAGCTAAGTCAGTGAGGGCTCATTGAGTCAGCAAGGGAGTGGATTGGGATTGGGCCTTAGTGTCAAAGTCTTTCTTCCAGGAAATAAAACGTCTGGGTTTCCGAGGCTAGTGTTGAAGTGTCCTTGAGCAAGACACTGGCTGAACCACTAAAACTGTAATTGCTCCCGATATGCTGGGGCCTTGCATGGTTTCCTCCGCCATCAGTGTATGAATGTGTGTGTGAATAGGTGGATATACGCACAGTCTATGCCATATAAATGCACTATTTACCATTATATAACGGGTCGTTTCGAGGAAGCAGTAGCCATCTAGCCATGCTTCAAACGAGCATGATGGAACACAGGTCAAAACATAAAAATCAGCTGTGGTGACTGCTGAGTCTCGCTGCTCTCCCAGAGCGGAGTCGACTGGGTTGCTAGGCTAGCGATTTTCTTGGAACATTTTTTTGGGCATAGTTTCTGCCTGTCATTATTTATTTAGATTTATTTTGTCAAATACTAGACACAACACAACAGTACAAGACTTCAAATCACATACTATACAAGAGACACACACACACGCACACAAAAAACAAAACAAAAACAAAATCGATGACCATCAGAGAGCAGGGATAGTTTATGAGTCCAATAAGGGTAACTGTATAATTGCAATATTAAGTCATGGCAATAAAGTACCCCATGTCTCCCTGTGACACTCCAGTCTCACGTTCCCTCCATGACGTCCTGAAGTCAGCTTAATTAAGGTCAATTAGGGATAATTACAGCTGTTATGATGATGGGACCACTCTGTACCCACACAAGTGCTCAGATGAAATTATTCCCACACTAAAGTCACATCGTAATATGTTTTTCTTTGTAAACATATGATCTCATCTCATACATTTACACACAACACCATTTTATAAAAGTACAATGGTATCAGTAAAATCAGTGTAGGCAGAATAGCAACACAAATAAAGTCTTGCCAATTGCGAAAAAACAAACAAAAATAATACAGAGGACATAGCCTCTGTATTTGTTTTAGTTTTACAACGCCTTCTCCCTAGGGGTAGCCCGGTTGGGAGGGCGAAACCTGTTTCCCAACCAGGCTACCCCTAGGGAGAAGGCCCTTCTCCCTAGGGGTAGCCCGGTTGGGAAACAGGTTTCGCCCTCCCAACCGGGCTACCCCGGTTGGGAAACAGGTTTCGCCCTCCCAACCGGGCTACCCCTAGGGAGAAGGCGCTGTCTGTCTTGATGTAGTGAAATTGTAAACATTCTTCTCCAAATCTTTACTAACTCCCATATTATGTAACACCTTTGTGGAGTACGGCAGTATATAAGGCAGTTTCATTACATTTAACCACGTACAACCTAGCATCCCTATAGTCTAAAGGTGAATGGCAAATCGAGTGGAAAAGTTAGTTTAACGTTGTTTAATCCAATCAGATTTCTGTTTGGTTGTATCAGGCTGTCAAGGCCAGAAAGTAGCAAAAATAGCCAATCTCATAGATCGGCTATTTTTGCTATGTTTGCAGCACTGCACTCTTGTACAACAAAGTAGGTACGGCATTAATTTACAAAAAACACAAGTTCAAATATGGAGATAAAGTTTCTGCCCGACAGCGACATTGATGTAATAAAGGGAAGTCAAAGAAAAAGGCTAGGAGCCAAGCTGTTCTGTTGTGTATACTGGAGGCTTATTTAACAAGAAATTCTGCCAACAAACCAGACAATAAATTCAGCTTACTGGTCTCTCAGGTAAGTTGTAAATCACAAAGAGCATACTTCACTATACTGATTAATCCCTCTGGCACTTTAGTGTTGTGTTGCAACTTGTCCTATAATTATCTGTTCAACACCCACGTACTGTAGGCCTTGCTTCACATCACAGTCTAGGAATGGAAATATATACATATATTGCGACTGCAGGTCGCAGTTAACTATGAAATTGTGCCTTTCGGTCCGTCAGTCAGTCACCCCATGCATGACCATATATGGTCATGCCTCGTGACATCACGTGATGTCATCAATATTAAGCCCATATATGGAGATCCCTGATGTCATCAATATTGGCCAGCAACTCTACATCTCACCTCAAACCCATAGATGTCCATATATGGAGCTGACCTGTTCTGACATTCCATATGTTGATCCTTACCTCATCCATCCTTCCTCTTCGATGTCTCCCTTTTGACTGATACCTCTCCATTCAAACTCTATAGACGGGCCTGCCCCAAAGTTATTAGTGCAGCCGCGCCCGACAGCTGGCGAACACTAGAATTCTCAATAGGCCTGAAAATTAAGGCCCGGCCCTACCTGGGCCCTCATCAAACCCTGTACACTCAAGACACTGCCCCCACTGCCACCCTTAAATCTCCATATATGGAGCTGACCTGTTCTGACATTCCATATGTTGATCTGACCTCATCAAACCCTGTACACTCAAGACACGCTTCATATATGGCCAGTACACAATTCATTCCATATGTTGATCTGACCCCCCATGCCAAAGCGCCAGTGCTCGCCCAGCAGTCTGCTGTCACCCAGGCGGATATGTTGATCTGACCCCCATTCCAAAAGGGCGAGGACGCTTCTCGCCCTCAGGCATCTTACTGGTTAGGGGTTGTGGTTATTTATGTACAACTGTTATTGTTGTGATTTAGAATCCTCTGTTGTGATGCTTTTTTATCATCTCTGTTAAGGTGGTGACCGGTGACATGGACATTCAGGAGAATTACTGCTCTGCTCTGCAAGCAAGCAGCAAGCTCAAGGAATGTCGACACTAAAAGCAGTGCATGCATAGACTACTTACCGTGGTGTTCTCAAGTTTAAGACGGGACAGGAACGGGAAGTGTGTGCGTGTGCCGTGAGCGTGCATGCGTGTGGTGGGAGGCAAGTTTCCGTTCCTGAATAGTGGAGGATGTGAGATATTGTACCTCACCTCACATAACCTTTCCCTCCACACTGTTTCACGTCAATGTTCAAACACAAACCGAGTAATAATACTCCTCTTTTGCAGAGCTTACAGTGTTTCTCTTTTATGTAGTGCAATGTTCACTGAATCTTGGCACCTATAACACAAAAGCAGATCATCTTTAATGCCCATGAGGACAAATGAATATCATATGCATGCAGGGATTTCACTTGATCACAGATATTGCAGAAACATCACAATCACAACACAACTTAGTCACATCCAGTGTGTGGGAAGCATGTGCAACAGTGTATGCATGCAATACATAACAGTGCAACATATTATGCAATACATGCAATATGCAGTGCAACACATGCAATAGGTAGCTCTGCTGCAATATGCATTGATTTGAAGCAGTGCATCACATGCATACGAAGCAGGGCATCACATGCATTTGATAACAGTGTAATGCATGCAAAAATAACAGTGCAACCTATTAATACAGTGCAACACATGCAATAGTTCCTCATGCTTTAGATACAATATAGATGCAATATAGCAGTGTAACACATGTAATAGATTGTGTTACCTTAAACTTAATAATCCTTAAATGTTCCTGGACATCAAGAAGGAGTGGACTGTAAACAGAAGAAAGCGTTAATTTATCTCTGAAAGTGTAAAAATAGCCTGGAGTTAACAACATAACCCTGGTCATATCCTGGTCAAGTCATGATTGGAAAACATTTGGCAAGCTCACAACGTGTTGTAATGTGACGCAGTCGCATTGTGAGCTTGTAGATCTGCAATTTTCTAAGAGGTTTGGTGTACAGGGAAAAAGTCAAAACCCCCTTCCTGTTTAACAATGGAGGCCTCAACAGAGATGGGGTAGGAAGTCAGTTGCGCAACGCTCAGTCTGAAACTACACCTGAAACTTCTGCACTGCACCTGAAAATTCAGGTTCAGTACAGAAGAAGTGATATTTAATGCAGACCATTGTCTGATTGGCTAACTGCAAATTGATAGTCATAATTGTGAATGAAAAGGTATTGACGGCATAGGAAAGTAAAACTGTTAAATGCCCCAGAAAAAATACAAATAAAGCTGGAATGAAAGCACAAAAGAAAACATCTTCATCATGGAACCTTTGCCAAAGCTATGTTTATACATTGTCGCATGACCCAAATTGTTGCTCCACAAAACTGATGTCTTTCCAATTGAAAAAAAGTGTCGGCTGACAATTAATTTTTATAGTTTATAATGAACCAAACCGTTTGAAAATCGGTTGAAAATTGAGCACGTTATGGTTATTTAAAAGTATAGGCCTATGCCCCATAGACACAATGTTATGCTCCCCCAAAGTAAGATGGCCGGCACGTAGCAATGTCGCTCTCCATTGGCCAGAGTGCGGGTGAGGATATGTTTTTGATGTAGTACACATTGCTTACTCCACATTTTTCATGTTGCCCCACACTTAAAAGGAAACTGAAATCGTCTCTCTTGGGGGTCCCTGCCACAGGGTATCCGCAGCCGAATGCATATCATTTTGGAGGTCCTTGACATGAAAAATAAAATAAATCAAATCCTGGTTGTGAATATATATGAGAGAGGACAACCAAGGTCACATTCCACATGTTGGCTCATCCAGTCTGTTGCGTCTTCATCTCAGACATCAGGGCAGTGTTAACAACACATGGAACCCATTAGCTGTCATTACAAATGTCTCAAGATGCAAACGGAATGAAAGCCTTTCACAAACACGATAGCTATCAGGAGTATTTACAGGAAAACGGGGAGAGTGCACCCCATTGTGGGAGGGATGCCGACCACACTGAAGAAATCGTTTGTGAGGGAAAGCATGCAGTTGCACATGATGGCCTAGCTTTCATCAGGGGATTGGAGTAAAGTAGTGGTTCTCAAATTCTTTCATTATGCCACGGGGGAACCCCAGATTGTCATGTTATGCACTTTATGCTCTCTTCTCCAATATGAGTCTGCACAACCAAGTTTTTCCACCCACCTTACTTGTAATTTGATGTGACAAAAGATTGATTATGATTGTTTGTTTGATGTTTAACATCAGCACTAAAGGCCCATTGGCATAGCCAGTCTACAAGCTCACAAAGTGTCGCATCATGATGTGACACTGTGCTAACATAACAACTGTGCTAACATAACTTAACAAGGTAGGGTCTAATACATTCAAATTCATGAGCAGGCTGGATCGCTTACTGAATAGACTCATTGGACAGATGACAGACCCAGGCCGTAGTTCTGTAAGGTACACTTCTACCATCAGAGGACACTGGCATGAGTGCCTCGCCTAGAGTAGTAACCTGTGGGGCTGGGTAAATGTACTGTATTTTGTTTTATTAATTTATTTGTATTCTCGTATATGTGATGTACTGTAATACCTTGTGGGCCACGAGCCTGTAATAAAGTTTATATATAATACGAATTGTTCAAGTATAAGAAGAATAATAATACTAAATTGGATGCGATAGAAATAAAGGGTTAGGGTGTTGTCATCAAGACGGGTACAACAATGTATTTTCATTTAGAAGCAGTGTTAAAACGGCTTCAAATATCTTTCTATCATCGGCAGCAGTCTCAAGGTTGCTGTCTGGTAGAAACTCCAGAACGGTTACTTTTCAGTAAAAGGAGAGGAATCCACTGCGTTCCAGTGGATCCATTGTAGTTATTCTTCAGTTACAGGCCTTTGTTAATACTTTTCACCTCTTTCATCTTCATCGACCAGTGAATTTTAACTATGTATGGACCAATGACACAAATAAGCACTTGCAGAGGAGTTGAGGCATTATAGATAAATATTGTGAAAATAGCAGAACTACAAACAAACTCACAGTTCTGTAACAGTCGGACTTCACAATAATCAGACACAACCCTAACCTAACCCTAACCGCACACGGAAGCCACGGGTGAGTCTTAACTGGCCACGTATGTCGCTATTTTGGTACGTCGGACCAACGTATGCCCCCCCAATTTCCAACCCCAAGAATTTGGTCAATGTTTGACTAGTTTTAAAGTATAGTTTGTTGATTACATTTGATGCAGTAATGGTCTCCTTCACTGTCATCTGGGAACCTCCCAAAACCATGTGTCCTGACCCACAGGTTGAGAACCACTGGGCTACATCAGAAAGAAGTCTATTGTCTATTTCACTTAAAGTGGTTTTGTGCTGCTATGTTCACTTTGAAATGTGTGTTACTCTGTGCTGTTACTATTTATTTGTTTTCTCTACTGCATGCTAAAAGTGTCGTACGTCAGAGCTGTTTGTGTACAGACTCAGGATATGTACTTAAAAGCAGGTTTCAGATCTCCATATTGTGTGTGTGTGTGTGTGTGTGTGTGTGTGTGTGTGTGTGTGTGTGTGTGTGTGTGTGTGTGTGTGTGTGTGTTCTGGAGGTGGGGTGATCTAAATGTTTCATGTGTGTGTGGTTAAGGTTGTACTTTGTATGTTTTGTGTGTAACATCAAGCCTCCAGCCTAATTTATGCATCACCAGGAAGAATTGCAGAGAATAGCAGTTCAACAAGATCTGCTATTTGCAATTGCAGCTCGTGTTACATACAACTATAGAAACAGGAGATATGCTCCAGATCATTGGTTGAGGTTCCCAAGGTATATTTACCCAAACTTAGGATTTAGTATGTATTCCCCATTAGTACCCAGAACTCTTCTTGGCAGTGTCTTTCCACCCTCAAGCCAGTTGGATCCAAGTTGCAACGTTGTATCATACTCTGACCCGTAGGTGGCACCAATGTTCTCTTTGAGTATGTGACCACAGTGGTATAGCAGTCAAGATAATATCTCGACTGGTCAAGATAAATTATTTTTCTCACCAAGGCCACTCCAGGGCTCCGTGCTATAGTGACATTGGGTTGCACTTTATATTATGGTACACTATGTAACGAGCCATAATATGTTGTAGCAAATTGGACAAAAACTATAAATAGTTTCAAATTATACTCTCCAAGTATCCAGGAATTGATATTGTTTTTATGAGTCCGGTTCTGCTTATCGATTCCCTATTCCCTATATTCCTAACGATTCCCCATTTCGGTTCCATTTAATAGTCAACATCCATTTAATAGTGGGGAACCTGTAGATCAGCTATTTTAGCCAAAGAGATTTGTAGCAGCATCTCAAGTAGCAGATATGTGATTTCACTTTAAATTATATTATACATTGCTTTTGCTATCAGACCACAACAAATAAAAGGGGCGATAAATGCAACAAAAAAACTAAAGAAAAATACAAAAAATCATTCCTTAGAAATAATACAAAATGCAGACTCCAACTGGCTGGGAAACTAGACAATGGTTTTCATTATAGCATACCTACTAAAAATGGTACCATATTATAATGAGCATTAGTGAGAGTCGTCCTTTAACAACCTGTATTAAAGTATATGCAAATTACTGGTTCTTACTTGTAACCTGTGTGTCACTTATTGCTTTCCAAAGATAGGAACAAACGGTGTTTGTTCAATATTAATAAGTTCAATAAGGAACACATCTTTTAGTTTCCAAATAAGGGACTATTTGGGGGACTAGTTGGCAACAATATGTGTTACTCTAATAAGGAAAGGATCAATTTCAATCCTTCCTGCAGTGAGCGTTCCTCTTCGGGTGGCTGCTTGGAGGAAATGACACGTCCCACCTTGGCTCCAGAGTCCAGGCTGCTTGCTGTGAGTGTCCTGAAAAGTGTGTACTGTCGCTCTCTCTGCAGCTGTGTGAGAGACTTTAGACTATGGAGAGCATAATTTTGTGTCTTTGGCAGTACAGGTTTTAAATTAGCATACTGTATTTTGGCTGCAGACCCCCATCTGATAAGAGTTTGTGCCAGAGAGACCACAATAGAAAGTGGGTCTATATTTGTCCAAATATTTCAAATGTCTCTAGTCTACAAGCAATCAGCTATTTTTGAACATAAAAGACCGTTTCATGAAAAATAAACACTGGGTAAGCATACTGTCACTCATAAAACAGGCACTTTAAAATATGCTATCAGGAGAAACAAATGTGCACTTTGGTCTGTCACGCTTGTGCCTCTACAGAATAATAAATACAATTTATTATTATTATTACAGAGTGTTCATCAGAGTATAAATGGGCTTCAATACAGTTTGGCCAGACGTTTATTGTTGTGCTCTTTCTCAACCTTCTCAGGTATAGGCACATTGATATTGCAACTTAGAACACTGCACAGTTCCTCAAATCACTTTGGCAGTGAATTGTTGTTCTTGGTCAGAGTTGATCTGTCCACACTTCACTTCATTTGGAGTCTTGGCGAAGGTGTTTTGTAACTGTTTTGACAGACGTATCTCTGCATGGAAAGGATAGAAATGGAGTTCACAAGCTGGTCCAGCTGACTCTCATTGACTACAATGTATTCCTAAATAACTAAATAGACATCCTCAGTGTATGTAGTTGCAATGTAGTTGCTTGGTGCATATAGGCCTATTAATTTACTTATATTCTATTACTTGCCCATATTGAGTTGTACAGTTGTTGAGTTGAGTTGTTTCTTACTGGCATGGCAGTTCACAACTGCTGCAGGCATTATTATCGTAAATATTTTAGTGTAGTGAGTTTATTTGTCATGTAAAAATAACATCTCTGACTGATCTTATCCGATGCAGGTTGTAAGTAGGTTGCAGCCGCAATTTGTAGGTAACAAGAATCTAAGTTTTGAGGGGTGCTAGCCCCTCCTATGTCCAGCTTTGAGGGTGTGTGTAAACACAAAGACGAAAGTGAGGACACAAATTGTGATTGGCCAGAATGAGATGATATATGCTGATAAGAGTGCCCCTAAATTTACTACAAACTGAGCGGTGTAGGCTATACTCAACAACACTGTTGGCTGGCTGCAGTTTATAGGCTATAGCCTGCTCAGTGTGAATGGCCCTTTAGGCTGCTCAACAGCAGTGTTAATTGTTTTCGTCGACTAAGACGAAAAATGTCGATCTCTTGTCCACTAGTCCCTTCCTAACATTTAGGAAGGGACTAGTGGACAAGAGATCGAGTGTAAGTCATTTTACACTTGGTTGCATCATGCATTAATCAAATGAGCTCACCACCTGCTATGGGTCTAATCCATATTAATGAGGGCGACTGTGATTGTTCATTGTGGATCTATGTGTGTGTATATAGCTATGTGGCTACCTATTATCAGCAGATGCCTGAAGAAGGTCTTTGACCGAAACGTTGCCCATAAATAAAGTTCATATTGCAAGTGTACGGTGTGCGGGTCTTTGTGCACTTTATGTGCATTCTTCTGAGTACATTGAGCCCTGCCTACGCACCCGCCTCAGAGCATATAGGTGTGCATAAGACTTACACATGGTTGCCTACACTTGGTTGCATGCTGAAAGTATCCGATCTACAAGCTCACAACGTGTTGCAGTGTGACGTGTTGTGAGCTATTTTCAGAAAGTGTAAAATCAGTCATTACGACGGCATCAAGGCCCGCCAAAATACATTTTAGTCGACTAAATCAACTGTAGATGTAGTCGACTAAAATCTTATGACATTTAGTCGGCTAAAACTAGACTAACACTAAAACATTCCAGGTGAAATGGCGAACTTTGGGTGTGAAAGCGGCCTTAAGTTAAACTAAATGAAAACTATTCAATAGACTATGACTAAAACTGAAATCTAAATTTGCTGCCAAAAACAACACTGCTCAACAGTATGTGACCCGACTGCGACCCCATATCAGCTGCTGGGGTCAATGGGTCGACTCACCCAGACCCACCCACCTCAAAAAGGACCTGTAGCCTCAGAAAGGTTTTTCAGTAACAGGACAGCAGATGGCAGCAGTGTGTCATAATATCACTATGAATTTCACACACTTGGGTGGGACCACTGACTCAAAATACAATAATACTGTGGTGAGATCTGTCCTCAAATATAAGACCTATTCAACTACAAGGTGCTTGATAGAACAGCAAAGACCTTAATAATAACAGTCCATGCTGGATAATAATGTGAGCCTAACCCCAACACAGCTATTATCCAGGGCACCTGTGTAGCAAAGTCTATCTATACGGTCTATATTTAGATCTTGATTAGCCTGGCTAATCAAGATCTAAATATAGTTTCAACGTCTAATCTAATCTTCACTTTTAGACTATTTTTACCCCATTTTTTTTATGAAGTTTAATGAAGATGAGGATATGAAGATATGAAGTTGAAAATGGGTGATGGAAGATTGGAATGCAGGAATTATGAGGATTGCAGTTACTGCATTGCTAAGAATCAATCTTTAGAATAGGATAGGGTGCAGTTTTGGGCTGCTTTCATCTGCAACCACAGCCATAACCCCTGCTGGGTTGGCATAGTATCAAATCCCTTTCATCCTACAGTATGCCCCCATCTCCTATGTCTGCTCTGCAAGAGAGACGAATGAAGTTGATTATGAAACCATAATGAATGTTAAAAATCACACTCGTCTGAAGTGAGAGGCGCTCTTATCATCATACATCACATACAGCCAATCAGCTCATTATGTGCTCATATACACACAAACACACAAAGCTATGCATAGTAGGCCCCTCAAAAAATAAAGAAATACAGAAAATAGCAGATGACGCACCGTGTTGTGAGCTTGTAGATTAGCTATTTTCCTAACCCTAAGATAATGGGATGTTGCAGCCTATATCAGTAAGTTGCCATGTGTTTTAAATTTAATACAGACCCTGAATGAACAATGGTTATCCGCTCTCCTGCCAAAAGATGAACATGGCCAGCCACGCCACAGGGCAAAGAACAATGATTATCCATCGTTAATGATGCTCATTTCCTGCGCCGTTTACGGATCAATCAGCACAGAATGTTAACCCACAGCCATTTAGTCTGGGAAGAAGAGTCCTTTGTCTCGTATACTGGCCTAATTAAAGCCTCCCATATATTTTTTTACAGTAGACTAGAATGTAGTCTTTTAAAAATCTTTCCAAAATGTTGTCATAAATCTTGTAGTGTAGCCTATAATGGTGCATTCACGGCAAATACGTTGAGTATAGAATTATCTGTAACCTCTTGTCACCAGGCTCTGGCGGACTCCACACTCCGGCCAGAGGGCGGTGCTCTATGCTGTATCGTATGTTACATATGCCTAGTGTTGGCAATGAACTGTCATGGCTGACACAAAATGTACACAATGTAATTTGATATCAAAATAGTACAATAGATATGCATCTGACTCTGAAGACATTTGAGGCAAGAAGTAGGCAGTGTAGCAATCTTGAATCATATTTGATCAACACGGTTTTGACCAGATCGTCACGCTCCAGCCATGTTGTGTTGGACGTAATTTGCATTGATGTTGGATTTATGCATTTGCAGGAAGTTGAATCCAACTTCATGCACAGTGCACTTCATTATGACGCAAGACAGTTATCATAATACTAACGCCACCTGAACTCCATTTGGGCATAGTTAACACAACTCCATTTACAGTATGGGAATAAAAGGGACACAGGCCGCCCAAACATATGGCTTGTATTGGCTATTTTTAGATGAAGAGATGAGTGTAGATGCAAGAAAGCGGTCCAAGTACAGTTGTAGCTCAACTCCGCCTTACTAAGAATAGAGCGGTTTAAGCCCATTATGACTGGTTGTGAATGAATGGGGCTGAAAAGGAGAGGCCCATAATGTGTGGCTGACTGATGCGATGATGATTCTACGCCTGTCTTACCGGACGACCCTTGAGGAAATGAATGTGAAGCTGCACTCTGAGCTCTCACAAATACCACTCTGAGAAAATGTAATTTCAGAAGCCATTTCCTCCCAATCTGAGCCACTATTGAACGGACCGCAACACAGCACAGTGCCCCCCCCCCATCATGACTCCCTCCTGTTGTCTCTGATGACAGAGGCTGGGAGAGGGAGAGTGTAATATGTTGTGGGGGAGAGCAGAGAGGGCACTCTGCATTGTGTGTGTGTGTGTGTGTGTGTGTGTGTGTGTGTGTGTGTGTGTGTGTGTGGTGTGTGTGCAGATTGAAAGAGGACAATTCAAGCATTCCGTACAGCTGCAATGTTGGTGAGTTTAATGTTGTTTAATACAAGCAGATCGGACGTTTCTGTTTGGATAAATTAATTGTCAATGGCTGGTGTTAACTTTATAGATTCAACCCATCATAAATAATCTCATGTTGCCAATTTAATTGCGGTTAGTTGGTCTGAACTAGTTGCTTATTTTGGGCTTGTTTTCATAATAGGCCTAGAACTGGTTGCTTGTTTCTATCACACAACCTGGCAACTAGCTTATAATAAACGGACATGGCAACACTCCTAGAAGTAGGGAGCGCACTCTTTTAAGCCCTCCTTGATTTGCTGCCCCCCCCCCCCCCCACCCACCCACACACACACACACACACCTGCACAAGACAAACGCTCTCTGTTACATTACATTGTTAGTAAAATAGTGAAATAATGTTACACGCCGGTACCTCATGGAAGTAGGGAACAGTTGTCAGTGAGTGTGTGACAGGCACCTGAAAAGAGAAGTTAATTATCTTAATGACAAACTGCACGAGGGCGTTTTGTTTACAAATGAGTGGATTCATCATATGGGTGAGTTTAAGGCACTGTAGGTTCGCTTAAAGTTTAAGCTAACCTACCTAGCTTCTTAGCAGTAACATGACTAGCTGTCATTTCACTTTAATTATTTTACTTGAGAAATAAAGTAAAAATAAAGTATTGTTGTGCTGTGACTGAAGTGAAGTGTGTGTGTGTGTGTGTGTGTGTGTGTGTGTGTGTGTGTGTGTGTGTGTGTGAGAGAGAGGTGTGTGCGCTTGCGTGTGTGTTTGTGGTTAAATCTAGGTTTCCTATAAAAGCAGAGATACCGGTATTAGATATGAGTATTATTTTAAATTTTAAATTATTAAATGAACAGTACATTCAAGTGCTTGAAGGTGCTGTGTGCAAGTGAGGGTCCTTATAGACTACCTGTATCATATAATTAAAGGATGTGTGCAATATGGTATAGCAAGGCTGGTCATTAACTTCTTTCTTTCTTTCTTTCTCTCCCTCTCTCTCTCTCTCTCTCTCTCTCTCTCTCTCTCTCTCTCTCTCTCTCTCTCTCTCTCTCTCTCTCTCTCTCTCTCTCTCTCTCTCTCTCTCTCCCCCTCCCTCCCTTCCTTCCTTCTGCATATCAGTGCCATAGCCACGGTGGTGACGCCCAGACATCAGCAGGTACCAGTGCCAAAGTTTGACCCTGGCCATCACGTTGTACACAACTAATGAAGTCAAGTAGAAGCCGGCTCAAAGTAGGGTGTGTGTGTGCGCGTTTTCACTGACTGTTTCGTGGATCTGGAATTGAAGGTTGGATGTGTGTTGTGATGTGGCTGTTGTTGAAAGTTGTGAGGTGTGACAGGATACAGCATAATAATAATAATAACTAGAAAAAGTGCCCTTCCGGGCACAGGTCTCCACCAGGTTATCCACAGATCCGTGCAGTTAGAGGTAAAAACACTTTTCGGCCAGTTATAGCGCCACCTTGAGGCTGAGTTGAAATTGTTCATGTGGCATTTAGTCCTCGGCCTAGTGGGAATGTGGGTGCACAATTTCACGGAAATCACACGATGTGTTCATGATTTGCAGCATTTTGTTTGAAACTGAGCACTCCTGTGAACTTTGGAAGCCAATCTTAACCAATCAGGATGGAGTGTGATAAATCTGAAAGACCAGTTTCGTTGAATGGCTCTAGAGAGACTGTGTACCAATTTGCGTGATGTTTGGACAAAATCTGTAGGTGTACTGTGCAAAAACTTGTTTTGCACAAAGCGGCCTCCTGGTGGCGCTATAACAGGCCGTTCTGGAAAGTTTGGGGCAGAGGTTCATGGTTGGCATCCAGGGAGTGTGTGTGCAAAATATGGCATCGAAAAACTTGTTTTGCACAAAGCGGCCTCCTGGTGGCGCTATAACAGGCCGTTCTGGAAAGTTTGGGGCAGAGGTTCATGGTTGGCATCCAGGGAGTGTGTGTGCAAAATTTGGCATCGACCGGGTTAACGGTGGCTGAGATTAGCTGTTCACGGACGGACACACGGACGGACGGACGGAGTGCAAAACATACTCTCCCCATGCCTTCGGCTGGTGGAGACAATAATAATAATAACAGACAGTATATACGTGTACTAAGCTGTGTATGCAGCAGGGGCAGTGGTTCAGGGGTAGAGTGACCGGATGGGGACCAAAAGGTTCCCAGTACGACCCGGGCTCCCCCAGAGTTAGTGTCGAAGTGTCCTTGAGCAAGCCTCTGAACCTCTAATTGCTCCCGTTGTGCAGGTTGGTGCTTTGCATGGTTTCCGCCACCATCGGTGTGTGAATGTGTGCGTGAATGGGTGAATGTGATGCACAATCTATGTAAAGCGCCTTGGATAAAGGCACTAAATGCACCAATTACCATTTATGTTGTGTTGTATCTGTTGTTGAAGGTATATAGTGTGGTGACAGGGTACAGTATACGTGTACTAAGATGTGTATGTTCTATCTGCTGTTGAAGGTATAGTGCAGTATAGTGCAGTTTCAACCCTTTTCATATCAAGGCCCATTATTTATTTGGTATTTAAGCTATGGACCACCATTTGATGACATGTTTGATGACATTTAGCCTCACATTTAGCCTCTTCATCATTTAGCTGGGGACCACCTGGAACCCCCTCAAGGACCACTGGTGGTCCCCGGACCACTGGTTGAAAACCACTGGTATAGTGCATTGTGACAGGGTACAGAGTACAGACAGTGTACGTACTGTTGCTCTTTGGTCACTTCGAGGTGGTTATTTCCCTTAAAGTTCAAGCTAAAGGTTGTTCAGGCTCTGACATAACATAGACTTCAATTCCAAATCTTCAGTGGGAATTGGATACTCTGTGGACAAATCTAATTTAAGGTTTTTCCCCCTGCGGTACTTGTGTTTTGTAATGATGTTTGTGAAATTGTATAGGTAATTACCAGATATCGTTGAGTGAGTCCGAGACAGAGCCTCTGCCATCAGCACAAGAACACGTCTAGGTTGAAAGTTTTTAGTCAATTCTCCATACATCTGGCCAGCTCTTTTATACTTTCCGCACCATCATCTTTCTTTAGCACATCCATGTCAGTGGGACATCCCTTTGATTGATGTTGGTCCCCACAGAGCAAGCATTTTGGCAGGGAATTCCTGGTGTCATTAGCAGTCTCATTCCCCTGACTGCTGATATATGTGTCTGTGTCCAGATATTTAAAGTCACTGACCTTCATCGGTTTAGCAGGAGGCCAAACTTGGCCCAATAGCCCGTCAAGTCCATTGAAGACCCTTGCTCTAAGCGCAAGGTTAAATGTGTAGAATGAGTGTAAAAGGAAGGGGAGAATGGTGCTTGTGAGGACGTTAAAGTTAAGGAGCTGGTGATTTGTGATGACGAGGGTAATGGGAGGGTCACACGTGTCGCCACGGAGCAACATGCTCCGTGGAGACGGGAGGACAGAACAAATGAGAGGAGAGGAACAGAGCGAGAGGAGAGAGAAAATGGGGAGGGAGGTGTGGGAGGAGAAGGAGAGAAGGAGAAGGAGACCTGAGTATTTCTATCAGCACTGCAGTCACGGGGGTCATGTTGGATGTTGGTTCAGAGGTTACTGGGGCGGAGATCAGGGAATCGATGCCACCATGAAACTAGAGATGGGGGGGGGGGGGTAGAGATGAGTGAGGAGGAGTGAACAGGGTTTCATTTCCCACTATCAGGTCATTCATGCATTTATATTTGTGAAATAGTCCAGTGGTTCTCAAAATTCCAAGGACCCCTGCATGACCCTGAAGTGGTCCATTCGTCTTAGGCTAGAAACCTGTGGTAAAGAAAAACAAAAAAAATATCCAGTGTGGGGAGTCTGGGGACTACATTTTTACTCCATTTTGGAAGCCCTCAAGGAACCCTGAGGGTCTCTGGAGTCTGTATGTACCCCAGTTTGAGAACCTCTGAAAACAACTATTGAACAATAGATGTTCGTCTCTCGAGTCTCAACCCTTCCTTTCCTGCAACATTCGCCTCTCACATTTCTTGGTATCTCTCCTCCTCTTCTTACAAATACAAATTTTCCTAGTTTCTCCCACATCTAATCCCTCCGTTTAGCCTTTCCCACCCATGCTTTCCACTCCTGTCACCTCCCAACACTCATTACTCCTCTCCCCTAACCCCATCGCCCTCTCCTCCTCCTCCCAATTAGACCCACACACCATCTCTCTCTTTCTCTGCTCCCTTCGTGACCTCCTCTCAATCGTCTCCTCCTTTTATTTTGGTCTTCTCTTTACAAGGACAGGCCTTAGTTTTACCTCTTCTACACTAATACTGGACGCTAATGAAGTACCTTTTTTTAGTATCTGTAGTTCTGTACCGTACTTGTGTATTTGTTCCTGTTTTCACTATTGTTGATACTTTGGTATAGTACTTCAAACAAACATCCCATTAAACAAGCATTAATTAACAGTCAATAAGATACTCTTTTACTAACAGTATTAACTTTATTATTTGTTAAAATATATATATTATCGTTTAGGGATGCACCGGCCACATATCAGTATCGGCTGATTATTTGCCGCTATCGGTCAACATCGATATCGTCAAATAAATCTGACATTAACCGATGGCAGTAGCCGATCTTTATCTGTTGTTGATAAGCATACGTTTTGCGTATGTTGGTGTCATGGTGTGTTGTTTATCTGCACTCTACCAAGCTGTAGATTCTGTGTTGGTGTGTTGGTTATCTGCACTCTACCAAGCTGTAGATTCTGTGTTGGTGTGTTGGTTATCTGCAGTCTACCAAGCTGTAGATTCTGTGTTGGTGTGTTGGTTATCTGCAGTCTACCAAGCTGTAGATTCTATGTTGGTGTGTTGGTTATCTGCAGTCTACCAAGCTGTAGATTCTGAACATGTATTGAAGATATTTGTTTTCCTGGCATAAAAGGGAGAAATAAAAACAACAAAAACTAAATAAACATATATCTGTATCTACATTGTAGCTAAATTGTTTATTTTAAACATCGGTATCGGCCAAGCATTTTCATATCGATGAATCCCTATTTATAATAGCATTGAGAACAAGGGAGCTCTACAAGGATGGTGATGATTTATAGTAGCGACAGAAGGAGCATCTCGGCTATATTGTTTACTAGTGTCCCCTGTGCCTCCCATGGGGGCCAGGAAATGGTAGATGGTCGCAACGGGATACAGCCAATCTATACACATGTGACACGCTCTGATTGGCTCTGGCTGCCACCGGCTGTGGGCTGTTGTTAGCCTTATAGCCATGACGCCATGTGGTCATGGATCATCTCACCTGTACCGTTCTCTCTTGTTTTGGGCATTCCTCCTTCGTTTCTGTCTGTTGCCCACCAGGCATGCATGGGACTGCAGGGCAATTAATTGAAAATGTATCATAACCGATATTTAAACGGACTTAAGTGTGTGTGTGTGTGTGTGTGCGTGTGTGCGTGTGTGCCTTTCTTTTTTTCCTCACAAACAAATCAACAGAAAAAAACCTCATTAACAACTTGTGCCTGTATTAAGCCTTTGTTGTACAATGGTGGCATACAATTCCTTTCTTTTTTTATCATTCAATCCAGCCCTATCCGGACATGTTTTTATCTTCTTTCTGTTACATTTTTATTTGGTACTTTGCATTTCCACCAGCCTCCTCCCTTGTTATAGGCAGAGAAAGGTACAGACAATAAACTGTCCCCTTCTAAACCTGAGATTTTATTGCATTCGTGTTTCTTACAATGTATCATAACTGCAGTATTGTCCTGAGACACGCCTGCTCAGAGCTGGGATAATTGAGTTTCCTGAATAATAACTGGGTATTTGTATTCATGCAAACGCATAAATGAGATGAATCTGAATGAGTATGCTTCATAATTTGTTTTCTAATTTGAGTGCCCCCCAAAAATTGGGATAAAATGTTTTTTGAACTGTTACGGTTTCTGTGCACTGTTGTCAGGCCCCCGCCCGCACTGTTTTTGATTCAACATAATCCATTAGCTTCTGTTTTAGTCGCGGCCTTTGCAAGCTTTTTTCTCTGAAACTGTGCCGCTCTCCGTGGTTTTGAACTATTCTCCGATGTTCGGAGGTCATTTCTGATTATCCGGTGATCGCGATTGGAACATTGGCGTTTTCTAGAGCAAGGATTGTCCTTATTTTAGCTCAGTAGCATTAACACTAATTTTAGTAATAGCATGCAAGATGGAAGCCAAAAGTGGACGTGAGACATAGTGGAATAGCCTGAAATAGCCTCCACCACTTTCGTCGAGCAGGGGGCACTCATTGTGTTAATAGCGAGGAAAAGTACAACCTCTGCACATGGCAGACTACACACGCCTACTGTGCTGTTCCTGATACAGTAACATATACATATTTATTCACTCCAAACTTCCTTTTCTAATCAACCAACCACAGTATGATTGCAATCCACCCAAGATGATCCCCATGTTCTAATCAACTGCTAACCGCATCAACAGGCACCCCGGGCCCTCAAAAATGCATTTCGATACTAAAAGTGTACTGCTGAACTGAGGAAAGAGGCTGAAAACGTTGCATGTCGGCAATCTGTAGACTAAAAAGAAATCAGGATCGGCATCGGACCCAAAGAATCTGGCATCGGTCGGGCTCTAATGGATTGTGCCTGCTTCACCACCGCCACCACTCATTAGACCTGTCAATGAGGAGATGGCAAAGTGGTGCAATCTCACAGATTTTTGTCTTGCATCGGCAGAGTTCTCCAACCGCACGAGAGAACAGCTGTCATTATACGCACGGGTTGGCACAAGCATTACACACGGCTGTGAATATTTATAGCTCCCGTCATTAACCCAATAAGACCGGAAAAGCCTACGTTGTTATATCTTAAAACCGGGAAAGCATCTTCATTTTAGATGTTGCTAGCAACAGGAATCTTTTCAATTTCTTTGGATAAGAAATTAGATAGGTCAGGATTTAGAAGGTGTTTAAAATCGGCCTCCGGTCTAAATTGGTTAATTCATCACATCACACTGAGTGAAGACTTGGAAACGCTTCTGAATATTTAATATTTTGCAATTGTACCTGTCTCGTGTTGTAATTCCATGAGTGACATGTGCAGAAAGCCATGGATGTTTTCAAAGCATTTTGGTGTTTTATAGGTTGTATATCTTTATTGTTGGACAGAAACCTTATTTCCATATTTCAACTTCAATATCAGATCTACAAGCTCACAGCACGTCATGATGTGTAAGGATATGGCCTGTGGCCCTGTGTTGGCCAAAGAGTATTTGCGACCGTAGGTAGAATTTACTATGAAAACCTGCTTCTCCCGTCCGTTAGTCTCCCATGCCATCATACCTCCATATATGGTCACGCCTCATGACATCACGTCTCCATATATGGTCGTACCGGTCATTGTCAGTAATTTATTTACGCAGCATATTTCAGCAATAGGCTTTGCATATTGCAGCTATTTACAGTATGTCATATCTTCCCTGTGCAATCTTTGTTTACAAAGCCTAAAGGCAAACAGTAATGCCATTTTGAAATGTAAAAAACCCAAACTAAAAAAGTCATTAATCACAATTAATTTAAAATAAATGTCATTATTAATCCTCAAAATCGTCAGCCGTGGTTAAATTAAGAAATGCTCATGCTTATAAGAAGGCATTGCAAACATTTTATTTATGCTGATATTGGTGTTAGGAAGTATTAAGTTGTTTTTTAGTTATCATTCCATACATTCCATATAGGGCCAGGACCACACGTGGACAAATTACATTATCAACTTGAGTAAAAGATAAAGTATTTCTAAAATAAATAAAATATTTAATACTGTATATTTAGGCATGCCAGGGAACCTTTTAATCCCTATACTGTATTTCTATAGTTGACCGGAGTCCCCCAGGACCATTTCTTCCCTCTACACTAAATCTTTTCTGAACCTGTCCTTCTCTCAACCTCCCTAACCCTTTCTTTCTATACCACCAACGGTCTGTTCCCCCCCCCCCTCTCTCTCTTTCCCTGGTTGTCTCTCTCCCTCCTCCTGTACTTTCCACCACTGCTCTTGTCTTCCCTCCCTCCTCCAAGCGTGTGTCTCATCTGTAGGCCTAACATCAGCAAGTGAGCAGTGGCATGCTGTTCCCCACTGGAGAGTCACTGCATGTTTAATCACACTGTGTGTGTGTGTGTGTGTGTGTGTGTGTGTGTGTGTGTGTGTGTGTGTGTGTGTGTGTGTGTGTGTGTGTGTGTGTGTGTGTGTGTGTGTGTGTGTGTGTGTGTGTGTGTGCGTGCGTGTGTGCGTGCGTGCGTGCGTGCGTGCGTGCGCATGCGTGCGTGTCTACATTAGCATTCATTGCCTGGAGGGAGTGTTGGCGAATTTAGTGCATGTTCATTGTCCACCACTGACTGTAGGCTTATAAAGCGGTCTTCAATGTTTTTCAGGCCAAAGACTCCTTAGCTGAGAGAAAGATGAAGCAGGTTCCCCCACTACATATTTGATTCATGTTAATTTCATACAATCATTTAACAACTTAAACCCTCAATGCTTCGTAAACTTGACCTTTGGCTCAATACTAGGTCTGCTCTGCATCTACACCAAACTTCTTCGCCGATGCACTGTGAGCTTGTAGATGGTGCGAGGTTAATGTTAATAAAATGTTAATCTAAAAATATCACACAAAGATTTGGCCGCAGTATCTCCGAGGACTGAGGCCGCTATGGCCAATGGGAAGAAGTAAACAAAGCACTCCAATTCCTGTTTGTGGCACTTTGTAAAAGTGTTTTTTGTCGTGATGTAGTTGTCATCCACGGTAAATGGTGCATTTATATAGCGCCTTTATCCAAGGCGCTTTACATAGATTGTGCATTTCATTCACCCATTCATACACCGATTGCAGCGGAGCCATGCAAGGTACCAACCAGCACATCGGGAGCAATTTGGGGTTCAGTGTCTTGCCCAAGGACACTTCGACATGTAGAAAGGAGGAGCCGGGATTCGAACCGCTGACCCATGGATCATTGGACGACCTGCTCTACCTCCTGAGCCACAGCCGCCCACGGTGACTGAACACAACGTGGACATTGGATCATGTCTGAACTCTGAAGTAATTGTGTCTGAAGTTATGCTGTGTCGAGGTTACAATATTTACGCTTCAAAAGACAAATACTGTAGTGTTTTCACTGAGTAATGGCGGATTACAGAAACGGAAGGTCCCAGCGCAGCACGGAAACGGAACACGGAGTGACGTCAGAGACTGTGTGAACGGTGAAAGGTAGTTGTGTTCAGTACGGACAGCACCGTGTGCAACAGGAGATCCTATAGGAGGTTTGCATTCCGTTATCAAAAAGTCCACCACCTTGTGTGTGTGATCTGCACTTGACACAGACCGGTCCTGAGGGGTGATCGCTTTGTAATTAAAGGTATAGGATAAAGTGATATCTTTTGGTTAAAACAAAACTATGCGCTGTTTCACAAGTAACAAGCTTATAGTCATTTAGGACTTGTGTGCATGCGTGTGTGCGTGCGTGTGTGCATGTGTGCGCAGCAAACGGTTGTTCCCATTTAGCCACTGACCTGCAGTAGCATAACCTGACGCTGCCAGATCCAAGAAGCTTGCTACACAAGTTTGTTTCACAGCTTATTGGGATCTGGGATCTCGGAAGCAAATTCGATGACGGGGCTGTTCCTTTTTTTCAAGATACTTGGTAGATGATTGGATGGGACCGTCTGTCTATCACCGTGTGGGCGTGCAAACACAAACCAATCATATTGACGTGTCTATATAGCTTCGCATCCGGTTTCGCACATATCCCGCCCTTAGCTCATGCTGATTGGTTAGACCATGGAGCGGTTCGGTGTTAGCTGAACTCCCTGAGAGGTCCCAGATGGTTGCTGTGTTGGGGAACATGGTTACCCAATACCGCCCCCATCTGGCACCGTCAGGTTAGCAGTAGCATCCCTGTCTTTGTATTAGACACATCATCAGTAGACACACGTTCTTTAGAGTGCAAACGTCAATGCCAAACTATCCTTCATCACCATCATCATCAACATTTTGCTGTCCATTTGTCAAATGCTCACGTTTTAAAGTGTGTGCCTGTGTGTGTGTGTGCGCGCGCCTGTGTGTGTGCGCCTGTGTGCGTGCGTGCGTGAGTCTGAAGGTCAGAGGATGTGTTGCGGTCATGAATACCCTGTTGGCTGCTTCCTGACAGGAGAGCGTGTGTGTGTATACTTGAATTGCTATACTTGTGAGGGCCAAACATAACCACAAGTATACAGTAGCAGAATGTTTGTGAGGACCATTTTCCTGGTCCCCAAGAGCAAACTGATCATTTTAACATTAGCAGTTAGGCTTACATTTAGGAAAAGATTTCGTTTGGTTTCAGGATTGGGATTAGACATTTACACAGATTAGGTTGATGGTATCAGAGATATGCCTGGTTAAAGGGCCTTTCAAACGGGCAGCGATTAACGCGCCTAGTAGTAATTCAGTTTCAACTTTCAATGAGACCTGCGTTTTCTTTCCTGTATGCGCGGGAGAGGTCGACGGGCGACAAAGCAAGCGTATTTACGTAAGCGCGGTCTCGTGAAATTGTTGCGCGCATGCTCGTTTTGTGTGCGTGTGTGTGTGTGTGAAGGTCAGTTGATGTTGTTGGTGATGGGGTGTGTGTGTGTCATTGGACATGACATGGCTACATACTGTACAGTAGTGTCCATGAGTAATGATGAAGGGCAGGGGTTGACACTAAGGTCTCAGAGGCACTTGTCCGTCATGCAAGTAAAGGTCATGTTCCCTTAGGGCCTAAGGGTAAGGCACACACACAGTTAGCAGGTAAGGGGGTTGGGAACAGTGACCTGTATTAAGTTGCAGATGTTCCCCTGGGGGACCAGATGATCTGTTGATCTGGTGGGGGGGGGGGGAAGAGCGAGAGAGAGAGAGAGAGAGACACCTGTGTGAACTGTGAAGCCTGTTATCGAGCATAGCGGCCCGTGACGTCATGTTTAAACAATCAAGACAAGAGCCGATCAAGAAATAAGTAATCATCCATGCTGGCACAAACTCTCAGACATTACACATTTACAGAATGTGATATTTTTGGCTGTAAAACGAGATGTTTTCAGTGAAGATGTTGAAGCTCAGCTATCATCAATCATCAGTTCTACATTGTTAAAAAAATAATAGTTTGTTTCCTCCCTTTGATTTAGCTTGTTTGTCGTGTATCTTGTATACTGTATAGTATAGTTCTTGCACTGCACAATTTTCGAACTATCCAAACGTGTATAATTGGTCAAGAGTTCAACGTGGGGCGCAGTGAGAAATCCTGCTTGGGGCGCCAGATTGCTCAGGACCGGCCCTGGTTTCAGGCATAATGGTAAGAGCATATTTCCAAAATGGACTAAAGAAAGCAATAGATTAGTTTCCCACAAGCTGCGGGTGCCGAACAAGAACAAGAAAACGGCCATGAATGTACCATTGCAATGACAACCTGTCAACACGCTGCATGGGCCACTGTATTAGCCACAATCACACGTTACATTTTCTTGAAATTGTCTTGTTTGGACTATAATTGTACAGTGCTCTTTTCAAATATTGAGGCTTTGAACCATCTCTATCACAGGCCAGCCTCTCGAGTTCTTGCATTCTTTGAGATTTCCTTTCTTTGCTAGTTTGATGATAAAGCTCTTTCTTCCAGTTTGTCGGGATCTTCTCATGTTTCCATATTTTCCACAACAGTTGATGTACTTCCATTGCTGAGAACCCTACTTCTGCTTTTAATTAGTCAGCCGAGTAGATTCATTTTTCAATTCTGTCGTTGAAATCACATTCCTCATCTTCAGTTATTGGGTTTTCTGGTTCTACTCTATTAAACACTTCCTTGAAGTGTTCCCTCCATCTCAACTTAATTGCATCTCTATTCTCTACCACTAATGAGGCTACCATCCTTGTTCAGTACTGCTGTACTCTCTCATTGCACATGCAGTTTATGTGTTTTTTCTTGCAGAATCTTTGGCTTCAAGCAATGTTAAATATGCTCCGTAGCCTCATCACTGAAGCATACGCTCACGCACGCACGCACTCACTCACTCACACACGCACACACTACAGTGAAATGTCAGGGGGAAGGCCAGCAGCAGCCTAATGCTATAGTCTACAGGTGCAGCAACATGTCAGGTGTGTGTGTGTGTGTGTTGGGGCACGGGTGAGTCTGTCTGTACGTGTGTATCTGCACGTGTGTGCATTGATGTAACAGTTGGAAAACAGTCTCTTTCTTTCTGTCACTTTTACTCTCCTTTCTTTCTCTTCCCTCCTTTCTCTCTCTCGTCTCTCCCTCCTCTCTGTCTGTCTCTCGATCTCTCTCGCCCTCTCCTCTCTCCATCGCTCTCTCTGTCTCTCTCTGTCTCTCTCCCTCTCCCCATCTCTCTATCCAATCAGCACACAGTCAGTAGCCAATCAATGACTCCCCTGTCTGGACAGGAAATAATGGCAGCCAATCACAGGCTATATACAGTGAGGGATATTGATTGATTGAGCCTGTGACAGGCCGTGTATGATGGATTATGTTATTGATCATTCTGTACGTGTTGAAGATTACATCCCAGTCACACTCAATGTGAAATCACGTCTAATTCAGAAAGGTCAAGTCGGCCTGGTTTGATACCTGCTGTAGGCCAAGGTTGTTTTAACGTCTACTCAGGCTTATGTGATTCGGTATTTAGATCTTATCGGATATATACAAACCCACTGTAACTTCAAATTCGAACCATGTTAGATTAATTGAAAACCCCCATCCTTGTTTCTGGTGAATGATATTGTCATTCGAATGCGTGAGGGGCTGTGTTTTCGCAACTTTTTAATTTTTTTGTATGTTTTTGGAAACTAGAGCAGTGCCCATGTTGTGATGTCAGAGCTGGCCAGATCCTGAGCCAGATATGGGTGATCAGGTCCAGACCCCGGGCAGAGGCTTTTGTGCTGGACAACGGTAAATGCATGCCCCACCCAGTTATTATGTATGCGTCCCTTTTATACCCATATATGGAGTTATTTGTCACGCATGCCAAATGAGGCTTTTGTGCTGGTTCTGGACAACCGGAAATGCAGAGTACCCGTTCCACCCATCTGTCTCCTTTTATGCCCATATATGGATATTTCTGTGTCTCTCGGTGTCCCTTTATTCTTATATAGTATATACAATACACATGCCTGACACAGAACTCCATACTGTATATAATATATACAGTATGGAGTTCTGTGTCAGGCATGCCCAAATATGGAGTGTTGTGATGTCAGAACAGGCCAGCTCCATGGACCATGGCCAGGAAGCTCCATATTTGGAGATATAGGTGATCAGGTCCAGAGCCCGGGCAGAGGTATTTTGTGGTGGTTCTGGACAACCATGGGTCCGACCGACTCGACTCCCTAAAAATATCTTTTGGTTGAATAATTGGACCCCAGTTGTACTTCAGGTTTGTGTGTAATTCAGGGTTAACCATGGAGACGGCACATTCAGCTGTGTGCGTGTGTGTGTGTGACTGTGTGTGTGTGTGTGTGTGCAGTACGTATGTGTATATGTGCGGTATAGGGTATCTGTGTTATTCTTGTGACACACACGTGTGCACTGCAGTTTGTATGTGCGGTATAGGGTATCTGTGCGACATGCACACACAGTGCGTGTGTGTGTGTGTGTGTGTGTGTGCCCACATTGTTAATTCGTGGGAAACAGCTTTAATGACTGTATTGTAATGCAGCAACATGCATGCACACGCTCACAAAGCGTATCATGAAATACATGCAGACACAGGGCTACACATGCAAAGAACGTTATGTGGCCTTCGTCAGGTGTGCATGTCTGTGTTAAAAATGACATACTTAGCTCTGTGTGTGCACATTTTCAGTGTTATCGTGTGTGTGTGTGTGTGTGTAAGTGCATATATGCACGTGTGTGTGCATCCATGCATTGTGTGCAGTGACCTCCCCCCCCTCCTGTGAGCTTTGAGGTCATCGGGGCACAGCTTCTGTTGCTTCACAGTTCAATTTGGCTTTGCATAATCCTGCCCTTAATTTGTCACCCCAGGTGACAGGGGTGTACACAGCCCACCAGTGGGCTACAGCAAGCAAAGAGAATGCCCCTGGTTAAGTAGTTATTGTAGTTTAGATTTTTCTTTTACCATTTGTTTTTATTTAGTTTAGACTTTTTGTTTTCTATTTCAGTTTAGATTCGTTTTTGAAGTGAGTTTGGCTAATTTAATTGATTTTATTTTATTATTGAAAAGGCTCAGTTTTCATCTAATTTAATTTGGATTTAATTTGAGGTGTTTACGTCTCATGTGTGGTTGGATTTGCCTCTCCCCTTTCTGTGTGCGTATGTGCGTGCATGATGCACGTGCTCACGTGATTACTGTGAAGATGTACGAGGATAAAATGAAACGCTAAGCAGCAGACATTCTTCAGTCTAAACAACTTAATGAGACCACAGGAGCAGATATCACACAGACGCGTCGTCGCACTGCTGCCGGTTTGTTGCTAGCGGCGGATACATCAAGCAGTCTGCCTCATTGTTTTGATACACGGCTACGTTCGTTGACAACTTCAGATAACTAGGTCCAACAAGGTAGGCACCGTCACAAGAAAATGTGTAATAATCTATACTGGCTCCGCCTGGTCAGCCTGGTATGATTTGAGTTTTAGTCATAGTCTCTCGAATAGTTTTCAGTTAGTTTTAGTCACATTTTAGTCACCTGGAATATTTTAGTGTTAGTCTAGTTTTAGTCGACTAAATGTCATAAGATTTTAGTCGACTAAATCTACAGTTGATTTAGTCGACTAAAATCTATTTTGGCGGGCCTTGATGCCGTCGTAATGACTGTTATTACACTTGCTGAAAATAGCCGATCTACAAGCTCACAACGCGTTGCACTGCGATGCGTTGTGAGCTTGTAGATCTGCTATTTTCAGCATGCAACCAAGTGTAAAATTACTTATACTGGATCTCTTGTCCACTAGTTCCTTCCTAACATTTTAGCCTAGTTTATATTCGTCAACGAAATTGTCAATATATTTAGTCTTAGTTTAGTCATCATAGCTTAGTTTTAGTCCACGAAAACAACACTGGTTCCTTTGACGCATTACGTCCTACCTGGGAAACTCCCCCTGTCAGGTGATAAAGAAGCGGCCTGCTTACTCCTCCTACCCCAAACTACTCTGTTCGGGGCTCTCCCTATAGGTTGACAGAGGAAGAGTATCTATATACTGTATATGTATTATACCGGTATGTATAGGTCAGGGAAAGTAATGGTGGTGATCATTTTCCATTCAACAATACATGCGGAACAGATTTTTGTGATGTGTTTTGAAGTGTTTCTATGTCAGACGTGGTTCTAAAACTATTTCATGTCAAGGACCC